>NW_009616564.1:26071-30974 GCF_000690535.1 Cariama cristata
ACACCTGGAGATTTAGGAGTTGATTCTGCAACCCATTTAGCACTTTGATGCAATCCAGTGAGATTCTTTAATATCAAAGTCAATGAGAGCATATGTGCACTTGAAGGGAAACACGTCCTTAAGCAAAATACTAATTGGATCAGCTTTCTTACTGACTTTTTGTTTGTTTGTTCCTAAGTGAAATGAAGTTAGATTTTTCACAAGAATCAGTGCCTATTAAAGAAATATACTTAAGCTATTTGCTTGACTCTAGTTTATACTGGAAAGTTTAGGGGTTTGGGTTTTCTTTAACCAGAAAAATGGAAGTGTGGTTCTGCTAAGCTACAGTGCGGACAGGATCTCTTTGTGTGTATTTCAGTGGATCCTTTCTGGTTCAGCCCTTGGATTACCAAAATCCTTAAAAGCCTGGGAATCAAATGATGGTCACCTATCATCTCACTTGTTTTCTACATCTTCTTAGCTGATGAAAGTAACGTAGTCTCTATTGTTTCAATGCAGCTTAAACATTAAAAATAGTGTTGTGATCAAGTCAAATCATAGCTTGTCCCTCAATAGGAGCTTAAAGAAGAGAAATCCTTCCCTCAGCTTTTCCTAGCCATTTATCTCAGCAGTGCAGGTTATTATCAGGAAATAAACTCAGATCCAATTAGCTTTATCACTTAATTAGAGACATATTCTTGGATTTATGCTTTACTGACCTCACTGCAATTGAAATTAAATTATTTAACTTCTGAAAAAAACCTCTGCAAGTTCACACCTCTCCATTCATTAAATGGTGCTGTTTAATGCCAGTCAACCAGTTCGTTTGACTGCAGAAATAATAATACAATAAACATGTTTGGGTAGATGCTACTTTACTCGGCTCTAGGGATTCACTCGTTCATTCTCTGCCTGTCTTTCTGTCTCTCAAACACATACATACAGACCTTTCCTCCCTGCCACATTTTGAAAAATAATAAACACTCAGAAAGATCAAAATAGGTTACTTGGAGAAAGAACAGTTGAAACCATGAGAACCTTTGGAGACTCTTGTCTCTATTTAGAGAGACTGGAACCTGTGCTAATGTGTTTTGTTTTGTTTCAGTTACTTTTTTTTTAAAAAGAATATCTGGCTTTTTAGTTGTGAGGTTTAGAAGGGATTGTTAGCTTTTTGGTTTGTTTCTTAAGCTAATGCTGGCTGCTGCAGACCCCAAACCTCTAACCTTGTCTTCTGGAGCCAGCTTCCCCGGCAGTGCTTTTTTTAGGCATGTGTCCGAAGGAAATGAAGCTTGTTTAGTTGATTTCTCAGTCCCATCCTGTCTGTCTCTTCTTCCCTCCCAAAGCATTTCAAAATTCTTTCCCCTGTTTTAATTCAACTTGAAAATGAAGCTGAAGTCTCAAAGATTAAAAAGTAAGGTAAGTTTCCTGATAGATATCCAGGGATAGGAGAAAATAGCCCAAATAATGCTTCAGTTGAAGGATAATGGACTTAACTCAGCAATCCCACCTAACAGCTCCTGACCAGCTGCCCAGCGTGTGCCTAGGTGCTCTGGTGGTTGTGTCTTAGGGAGGATTTATATTTATTATGGCCAGTGAGAGAAAGTAGCCATCAAGAAAGCTGAAAAAAAAACTCAGAAAACCAACTTTGACTTCTGTTCAGGGAATTAAACAGCCATACTACAGCCCCGACCATTTTGTTCTCAGAATCGCTGCAATCAGCGTAGAAAAGCTTAACATGCTGTGATGTGATCACTCCAGGAAATTTCAGGGGTTTGGAGCTTGTTCATTGACTTTCATGTGTTATGCTTTATGTGAAACCCCTACTGTCTACTGGTGCGTGGGGAAATCAACTTGAACACAGTGTGAGGGTTATCCCTCCAGAACAGGCAACAAAGCATTTGCATTTTAGGGGGAAAAAAAATGATGGGACTTTCTGTTTATAAAAGTGTTTCACTCCCATTAGTTCATTGGCAGGAGATAAGAGCTGATGACCCTATACTCCCCCCTTCTCATTTAATTCCATAATTTGAATTCTGCCGTTCTCTTCCAGAACTTCTCATTCTTGTTGAGTTCCCTACCCATTTCTTCTTTCATGTATCTTTTATATAGGAGCTATGTGTTTATGGCATTAGGGTTTTGACTGTTTGCTCACTGTGAGATAAGGAATTCCTTCTCCAGAAATTGGTAGAAACCTGGTAGGGAATGTGTTATTTGTGTGTTGGTTGGGTTTCTGTTATGTGGGGTTTTTTTGTTTTGTTTTGTTTTTTTCTTCCTGGAGAAGAAGAGTTAGTTCGAAATAGGTTGAGCTCAAAGTAGATGTGGAGTAGCTGGTTACTAGAAAGTATTTTTTTAGGAGAGCAACTTGCAACGGCCGCTTGATAGAACTGAAGGTTGGAAGGGACCGAGGATAAACAGATGCCTAGAATTCAGCTGATGGGAGCTGTATTCTCCTTCAGATATTTTCTGCTGGAGTACAGAGTGAAAGGAGCTAGAATCATCAGGTTTCTGTAGGGAAGTGAGGTTGTGAAGAGTGGAGTGCTCCTGGTGCTGTGGGTTATTTCATGGCAGCCCTCTGTTTCCTCACACTGGACCCACTTAATTAGTCTTATTAAATTATTACAGGTTTGCTGGGTTATTTAAATCCATCTGTATATTCATCACCTCTCTGTGATGTGATTAATATTTTAATTTTTAGTGAGAGGTTTGCTAAAGGTTTTGTGTGTGTATGTCCCCGTTTATTGGGAGGCAGAGAAAAGGAATAAAAAAGAACACTATGCACAATTCTTCACTTAGAAACTCCTTTTTGAGATTTGCATTCATAATTATCCTGGTATCATGGATTGTACTCCAGGGCAGATTAGCATCTGCTGGTGAGAGTTTAGGAGAGTTAACCCTGTCATGATTGATTATAGAACAGTCTCTCAAATTTAATCAAATTTGACTGACAATTTTTTTGTTTGTTGTTGGAGCAGTGATTTTTAAGCATGGATTGAGAGCCAGCAACTCCTGGCTTCTAATCCCGGCTGTCACGCTGTCCAGGTTTGACCTATTGCTCCTTCCTGTTGTAGTCCTTTTTTCCTCCTTGGCATAGGAATGGCACTGCTTACCTTTCCTGACATGTGGTGCTATGGTCAATTAAGATTTGTAATCTCTCAGAAATCTTTTGCTGAAAGGATTTGGGAATCAAAACTGCTGTTTTTTCAGCCTTGCATGTACATACTCTGTGTTTCTCCTGTTTAAAAACTGGTATGTTATAATCAGCATTTCATCGACTATTTCTTTCATCTTTTAGACTGATTCAAAAAGCTCAGATCCTTGTTTTCAGTATTCTGACTGGATATTTTGTTAGGCTTTGAGATCTACTAAGAAAGTAACTTCAAATGTAATTTATTTTGCTGAACGCAATGGGAGAAAAGCTGTGGTACTATGTGCTCTGCATATTTTAAAAGAATACATTACACAGCAGAAAAGGAGTATTTTTCCCAGTTAAATTAAATTCAGGGCTAATGAGAGCAGTGCTATGTCAGTTAGCTTGCAATTTACTACTGCTACATCCTTCTCTTGTATTTTGTCACAAATGCTTTTATATTTGAACAATTTCAGCTCTTCTTCAGCTTTAGAATAGGTCTATTCTTCCACTGGAGGATATTTCATTATTTGCAATTGTACCCTGATTATTACAAGGTGTTCATTCATCATTCAGGACTTCAAGACACTTCTCTGTTCTGTCATCCATGTGCTGTAGCCCGCCCCCGGAAGGGTCAGTCCTTGGCGCTGTAGAAGTGGGAACTATCTTTTTGAATTTGTTATCGTAGGTACTTTAGAGAAAGGGTGACAAATAGCTGTTGCATGCAAATTCATGAGCAAAGTAGGAGTTAGAGGAGTGAGGGAGGGAATAGCAAGCTAGGGTGAATAATTCACTGAGCAATTAGGAGAATCCGTGAGGGCTGAAAGATGAGTCAACACTCTGCACTGCTTTCCCCAGCCTTTGAAAGGAGCACCTGTGAGCCCTGGCACCGTTTCTGACCAGGTCATGTTTGTTCGGCTGCTGCATCATCCATCTTACAGTTATTTAATCCAGTTTAGAAAAAGGAAGTGCAATGTTTTAGCTGGTTTCCTAAGGAAATGAGGCTTAAGTAGTCATTCCATGTGCCAAATTTGACAGAATTTTGTGGAAGTCAGCATCCGGGATCAGAAGAGAGACTAAATTAATGTTGATGCTTGGAAAAAGCAAGGCAGTGGTCATCAGGATGGTTAGCATGTGGGGGGCTGGACTGGTCACGACATGTACTGTTCCTTGCCAAACCAAAAGCCCAAACTTTTATGCAGAAGTCATGGAAGGAAAGCTAAGAGCATTGAGGAGAAAAACAGGATGGAGGGAGCTGGGTTTATGATAATCACAGGAAGGATGGGGTGAGGCAGAGAACTATAAGGATAGGCTAGGAGATATAGAAAAGGTCTGGAGATATTGTGGTGGGGGTGACATAGAAGACCTGAGAGGGAAATCCATAGAAAACAAATTTTCTACAGTTCCGTAATTCTGAAACAATGTGCTTTTCTGTCCTGAGACAGCATGAAAGAACAGGTGAATCAATATTAGGTGATAATGTTCCTGCATTTATAGATGAACTGAGAGGAAGAATGTCTTCTCAGTGATGCTAAGGCCAGTTACTAGTAAAAGCATGGATTCAAGGTGCTTGAAGTCTGTTTCCAAGTTAGCATGACATCTGATGCAAACGTCCTCTCTGTAGCTGGAAAACTTAATCTCAATCTGCAATTTCAGATCTGTCCATTTTAATTGTGGACCTGGTGCTTTGGAGAAAAGAGATCATCTGCTGCAGTACCAGCATGATGTACACATCATGGCATTTCAGAAAGAAGAGAAATTTGGCATGAGGCAGCAAGAGGAGACTGGGAAAGACTG
>NW_009616564.1:31005-31441 GCF_000690535.1 Cariama cristata
TGCATAGGGGACCACGTGCGAGTCGTGTAATATAATATGCTGCCCTGGTAATAGAGATATTTAAAGGAGAAGTCAGGGCTTCAAGTAGCAGAAATAGTCAATGTGAGAGAGGTGAAGGAAAGAGGAGTGTTTCTTGGATGGAGAGGGAGCACGATAGAGAACACTGGCAGCAAAGAAAGTCCTGAATGGGTAATTGAAATGGGCTGCCAAGCACAGAGGAACCAGCCAGGGAGCAAGCCTGTGCTTTCCGTTATTCTGTTTTCTTGTAGGGTGACAGAAACAAATCTATTGAAGTCAGAGAACACGTTCAAGTGCCTTTTGAATATTTTCTGTTAATGACTCTCCTGGCAGTCCTTCAAAATCCATAAGCTTGTTGGTTTAAAGAGCTTTTTTTTATTAACACACTCTCCTTAATCACTTTCTGTTGTTCTCCTTC
>NW_009616565.1:0-16641 GCF_000690535.1 Cariama cristata
TTTTTTTTGTGCTATAGATGTAAATGAAGTAAATGGCTTATTTATTTGATATGCAGAGAATATAGAGAGGTCATGGACAAAGAGGAGATGCATTTCTTAACTGTTTTTAACTTCAATAAAATAGTGAAATAATTGATTTGTGCTGGGTATAGGGCATTCTATATGATCTGTTCGGATTTGTAAATTTGAAACTATTTTGGGATTGAAAACCCACAATAAAACATGTTCAGGCAATAGAAGCGAATAGCGAGATGCAGGACTTCCCCCTTTGCAAGACGTGGAATCCTTCTGTAGCTTTTTTTTTTTTTTCCACTAGAAGGTGCAGCAAACAACCTAGGAAGAGCTCTTGCTTTTCTCTGTTATGCTTTGTTGGTCTGAATTTTTGTTGGCCTCATGTAGCGTGCTGAGAATCTGTGACTGGGCTTGTCTGATGTATTTGTCTATGTACCTACCCTCAGCCTCTCACACTGACCAGCGTCCTTTGAAAAGGAGTACAAGCCAATCAGTAGGTCATTTTTTTTCCGCTTCAAACTCTTCTGTGGACCAGCTTTTGCAGCTGTGCAAAAGGCGAGAGTTTAGTGGTTCTGTTTATTCCATAGTCCAACTATCTTCTTGGTGGACAGAATAAGGAGGAGACTTGTCTACTGGCTTCCTGGCTCATGTTCTGCAAAAATAATATACTGCATTTGGCCTTGGTCTGGCACAAGGTGTCCTTGAAACAAGGTTGGGTGTGTTTGCTGCTTTATTTTGGTTTGTTTATTTTCATTTTGAAGTGTTGACATTTGCGTAGTAGTTTTCCATCCAGCTTGTTCCAGGACTTGTCTGTGGCTTCAAAATCATGGCATGACCACAAGGAAGCTCACCCTGTTCATGGTCTCTGAACCACTTAATAAACTGGTGATATTTTGCAATGCTAAATAATATTTGTATACCATGAAAAGAGCAGACCTAATAATTTCTGAAAATAAGCTGTTACAGCTTTGCCTCTCTGATACACTAAAATATATTTTGTGGTGTAAAATAAAAGCCTGCATTTCTTTCTGTCACACCAGTAACTTGCTTTTAGCCTTTTCATTTGTAAATGTATTGTACCAGTTTTAACCCAGTGTAGCTTATATGTCTAACAGCATCATTGTTGTCTTACAGGCAAAAGTATGCAGAAATTTCCCTATGTGTTGGCTTTGTACCTGTCTTCCATGGAACGCGCAAACTGGATTTTGATGCTGGCGTGCAGAACGTTCTCTGTCATGTGTTAGAAACATCAGAGCCTCTTTAAACCTGCCAGCAGAGAGATTTGTGTGTGTCAGTGTTGGCTGTTCTGCTTGGAGGGTAAGTCAGGCAGGAGGCAGGACAGGTTGTTAGGAACGTGGCTGGCAGGGCACACCGGGCAGCACTGAGGTGGCTGCTCTAGTGACCAAGGTGATCCTTTGTATCTGAGAGCAGACCAGCAGTAGGACATGGTTTTGAGCAGTGGTTAAGAAAATTCTTCATAAGTATTACAGTAATAAAACTGGAGAACAAGGATCCTATCCTATATTAGCAGTGCCATAGTGTTTTTCTGTTGCTAGTGTCATCTCTGTTGCTAGAAAAATACATCAGCACTGGACAGCTTAGGACTTCCAGTCCATGGGCTCAAAAAGTGACTGAACACTTGGCCTCCTCCAGCTGATGGTCTGAGAGTCTTCTCAGTTTTGGGGACACTTACCATTTGTCAGATTTAGCAGGGATGTGCAGTGGAGAGGACAAGGTAGTCCAGTCCCCCCCCGCTGCTGCCCAGTTGCCTTTCCACTTCTTTGGATTCTGTTGTTTTAATTTCTGAGACAGAGTGACTCCCGTTAGCACAGGCAGTAATTCATTTAGTGTAGGAGTTACTTACAGTACAGCTGTGCTGCTTTGATGATGCCATCTGCCATCCATGGGTAAAAGCCAGCTTCCCGCAGCCAGCACATCGCAAGAGAAACTTTTCTTAAGACACCCAAACATTTGTGCATACAGTGTGCATGCCTCATAAAACATAAGAGTAAAGTAAACTGGTGAGCTGTTGTGAATCACTTAGTTGAGATCTGTGTCTTCAAACTGTGATGCTAGGATCTGGAATAATTATGTCTAATTGAGGTAGAATCATCAGAAGCAACCCTGCTGGCCAATTTTAATTTCCCCTCTTTTAGATTAACTACCTAATTCAGCCCTGTAAGGTACAGCCAGCCGTGTCTGTCTGGGCATAGCTAGAAGAGCAAAATTACTAATTGCTATCTAAATATATCATCCTCTTAATTGCAGCAGGCCTTAATTCACATTTGATGGGTGTATTTTTGCATTATTGCTTAATCAAAAAGCTACTGGAGCAAAATATTTTTGTGAATATATCTGTGTCCCAGATCTCTCCTGGTGTTTGCTATGTTGCCTTTGTCAAATAAGGGTTCCCAGCTCTGTTGAATGGATGTGTCGCTGCTGCTAGGGCCCAGTATCTGAGGAACCGGATGTGTGCAGCCCGGGCAAAGCTGTAGTGCTGTTTGCCATTTCCCGGGCAGGGGAGGCTGATGAAGTGAGGGCACCTGCTGATTGCTTCGGCTGCTCAGCTCATGCTACCCTGTGCCAGGGGTAGTGAAAATCTTATTAGGACCAAAGGGCAGTGCCAGTCAGAATTGTACATTGCATCGGTCACAGATTAAAGCTGTTGATTGTTATATGCTTATTTTACTGTAATATGGAAGATCGTGTTCCAGAGGGTAGGCCTCAAAGATGTCTTCAGCTATACAAGTTGAGGGAGGAGATTAGACATAATCTAACCTACATAACAAGGACTTAAAACGTGATTGGTCTAATAAATGGGAAAGTAGGTTTTCTCTATCTGTGTTTCAGTGAATACTTTTAATCAAACTGTTTGTAAATTCTTGCTTCAATTGATTCCTTATTTAAAAAGAAAATAAATGGTTTTTAGAAAGTCGTATCTCCTTTTCCTCAGTTAGTGAGGGTACTGATACTTTCCTGGTAGTTTGGTCTTGCTTACTTGCCTTTTTGTGTCAGCTAGTGCTTGCTGAGCTGAATTGAAACAGATATGAAAGTTTTGTCTGAAAAGAGCTGATTGATGAACTTTGCTCTAAATACTGCTTATTTGAATGCACTTTAGCTTCTTCACAATAAAATTTACATTGGCCGCTTTCCTTGTACTCTGAAGTTGATCTACCCCATCCACAGCATACAGAAGGACCATGGTGCCTGGTCTGAGGAAAGACTGTATGTTCCTGCACTATAGTCCTTTTCCAATATACTGCAGTTGCAGAATTTTCCCAGTGGAATGAGGGTCTGTTTGTCTGCACAGAGAGTAATGAGTGGCAATTCAACTGGAGGCTGATGAGGTCCATTGCAAACAAAAGTTGATTTTCTTCTGAAGTGCGAGTTTCTTTGCTGTTGCTATTGCTGAAGGAAACATGCTGGAGCTGAATGACCAAAAATCTTGTCTGATATGGTAGCTCCTCTGGATTTTGCTTATAAAATTGACTCTTGACACTTGTGTGAGAGCAGTGTCAGTTTACGGTGATGATTTAAGTCATTAACAAATGGCAGCTATTTCCCATCTGCCATTTATATCAGCCCAGAACCCATATGCAACTTAGAGTTGGTTGAGGGGACTAACTTTCTCTTAATATTTTTTGCAATAACAAGCAACTGTTTGTTCCATTTCAGCTTCAGGCTTTTTTTCCCCAGAGGTGGTTCTTGTCGCTTTTGTGAGGGTGAAAAAGAAAAGCAAAAAAACCCAAACACAAAAAAGGTAGACCCTGAGCACGTGAGCTGTGCTGATGACTTCTGTGGGGCTGTTCATCTTCCAAAGCAAATGCCTGTGTTTCTCCAAGAGAGTGAAGAAGGGGCCAAATGAGACTCCTGTTTCCAGCAGCCAGGCAGCTGCAGAGTCTTGTTGTCCCGTTTGCCAGTAAGATTCAAATTCCCCCAAAATTTTTGTGGGATGGGGCTATTGAGGTTGCTTGCAACTGAGTGATTCCAGGATGACAGTTCAGCTGTTACACAACAGCTGTTGTGAATCTGAAAACAGCCTAAGGCTGTCAGACCATTAATTTCCATAGGCTGTTTTTGAGTTCCTTGGTTCCGTAAGCTAGCTTATACTCAGAGAATACCTATTTCTAATGAACTTTGTCTTGGACATTACAAGCCAACCTACTCTTCCTGGAGTTCTGTACCATTTCCAGAACTAACTAGGCACTCCATCTCATTCCCAGGATTAAGGGAAGAAGCATAGCTGAATCCCCATCAGAAAGTCAACCATGACACACAACACTCTGGGATAACTAGGAGATGAGCTCAGCTGACTTTGAAGTTGTGGCTCAGATGCCTTATCGCCCTAGTGATCATTTCAAAGAAAACATCTCTGAGGGTCACCCAGTAACAGTCTTGAAATATGAACAGCCATCCAGCTTGCTCGAAGTATAGGTTGATGTTGTGGATATGCTGGATACTTAAAGACTGTGTTGATTTCAGCAAGCGTAAATGGATGTTAGAAGCACTTACAGGGATAATTGGGCATTATGTTTAACTGAAGTGGAGATAATTAAGGTGTGGCTGTATTTATACATATAAAGTTTTAAAAAAGCAATGTATTATTCCATCTACAAGGCATTCAGCCTGCACAGCTAGTCTTAGCTATTCTTCAGCTGCCTGGAGCCTGGCGTTGCTTAGTCTGGTGCTCTCTATTTCAGTAGCATCAACTAAAATAGAATTGCTGTGCTAGGTAACTTTTATAATAGATTTGTGCGAGTAATATAAGGAGCAAAAACTTGACTTAACAAAAAAAATTGCTTAATTGCATAAACACAAGGGACAAAGTACTGTTTCTCATGCAAAAAATGCTGTAGCGTGTCAGCATGTTGGCATTGGTAGTGAATAAGTTAATTTAGAATATACATCCCAGAAACAGAAAATAAGTTAAGATACAGTATTTCAGACTGGGAACCTATCTTAGGAGGTTAAAGAAGGACACAAAATGATACCACGTAGTTAGAATATTGGACTCTAATGAGAAGTGTGTAAAAAAATGATTGTGGACTCTTTCTGTAGGCAGCTGTTAAACAAGTAAGTTTTTAAACACTTCTAAAAATTTTGAATAGCCAAACAGCACGCTGTAGTAATAAGAGTTGCAACGTCAACCTTATGCATGAATAAATGTATATATACGCTTTAATGGTGTTTCTAAGGGTCGTATTGCGCTAACTCACTCATTAAGGTCCTACAAAGCTAAGCGAAGGCATTATTACAGAGGTTAAATCATTCTCTAAACAGCACAAAGGTAAGAAGAAGGAGTTTTCAGTTTAGGGCGTTCTATATTGGTGGTGGATTTGGAAGACTGCTTTGTAAAGACAGCACCAAACTCTGCAACTTCTTGGATATGGTTGTGAAATCTCTAGACTTAAAAGCCCATTTCTGCTGTGTCTGACTACTTTCCTCGCAAGCATAAGTACCTTTTTGTAATCAACCTTGATGGAAGCAGGAGGCTTAAAGTTACTGGTGGAATTAATGCTGTAGTATTTGTATAGTGTGTTAGTGCTCCTGAGAAAGAAAGTAATAACTAGAGAAACTGGCACAAATCAGTCTCCTGTGAAAACTTTTTAATTTCCAAAATAAAAGCTATAAGTAGCTTTTGATTGGAGTGGGGTTTTTTTTCCTTCTTTGTTATGTTTTGTGTTTGTTTTTTTTTTCTAATCCCTTATATAAAGTGAGAGACCCCCATGTCCTCCACTACCTTTGGTTGAAGTATAGCAGCAGCAGTTTCTGCAGCTGGCCTTTGGCCCATATTTAGTCTTTTGAGACATGAAGTATTTTAAGTGGAAGTAACTAATAATGTGCCCGGTACTATGGTCACATAATACTGCATGAGGGAAATGTTACCCACTCACCTTGCGTAGCAACTGCAATTTAACCAGGCTGGGACAAAGCATGGAGAGGGCCCAAAGCTGATCATTGCTCATGACCCCCCAACAGCTGTGTACCTTCTGATACCAATCTCTGTCTCTTCCGCTAAATGTACACGGGGATTCTGAAATACGAAACATGCTGTTGGTTCTGCAGTAACTGCAATGCCACTAACAGCATCAAGCTATTAAAACAGGGAGAGGACTTTTTTTTCCTTGGACATTAGCTATTGTATTTAATTGTAATTTAGGGGATAGATCAGGATAGTGTCTGACATACCATAAATGCATGTGAATTTAGTCAGGGAACATGCTTCTTGGGAAATCAAATTAATTGCCTTATATATAATAGCATCTCTGATTTTGCAAAGTAGTTTAGCACTCCTCTTTGTTGATTTATGGATGGGAGTTAACCCACAAATTACACATTCCTGATAACAAGCATGCTTTTCAGACTGTGTTTGAGAAATATTGAGAAAAAGGTAAATTTGAATGTATGATAATGTAGGTCACTATTTAATTAAAAACTATTTTAAGGTTTATGTTGAAATGAATAAAAGCTAAGTCATCATTTTGAAGAACATACTCCATTTTGATGAGAATAGATACTTTGTTATTCTTGTTTTGGATGGCATAGAAATGTATTGCTGTTTTAATAGGAAATGCAAAACTGTTGGAATATTTATGCCATGACTCAAATCCCCTGTGTTTTCAGTGAATGAAACCTGGGCAAATTTCCTGAACAACTTCAAGAGGGACGTTAAGCCTTGTTGAAAGAAATGATGTTTGTAAATGTTGAAATTGCGAAATGCCCTAGGAGTGGTTGTCTGCAATTTGTGTTGTTTCCTTTCAAGTAAAAAATTGCCACTGAAATTCAATAATTGCGCATTTTTAATTACAGAGTTAGTCTTGTAAATACTTTCTAATGGGCTTAGTGCATATAATTCAATCTCCTCAGGCAGATTTAATGACTACACATGTTGCTAAGGACTTATAGCAAGGTGTGAAAACCTCTGGGATGAGGCTTTGGTGTTTGTGTATCTGAGGCACTTAAAAGTGATTGTAAGAGTTATATACTTGATAATGTATCTAGATATCATTAGTGCCATTGTAAGACTGAGACCGTAATCTGTCAGTGTAGTGACTTTCATACCACGAGAGCTTTATCTCAATGTGTTTTCAAAATGTGTTAATTTGAGGCTTGTAACTCCATTAATTTTGAGTCTTTAAACTGGGGTCCAGGAAAAGCTCAAAGGGACTATATGCTGCTAGAGAGAGAGTGGCTTTTCAGTGTCATAGAGTATCTTACTGCATTACCTCCTGTTCTGCTAGGATGACACTAGTGCCTTCAGTGTTTTAGAGAGGTTTAGTTATCAAGTGCATGTATCTTCAAGAGATCATAAACTACTACTGTAATAAGAAAGCATATGTTTTTACACATGTCTATTGTCAGAGGAGTCATAGTTTTAATGTGGTGTGTGAAGTGCGGATTCCTTTTGGTTCTGCTGTGTTGGTTCCAGAAGAGGAAATGCAGTGTGAGATGCTGCAGTGCGAATTGAATTGTCAGGCCTACCCTGTTTGTAGGGATTTCTTGGTTTGTTTTGTTTTCCTTTTCTGAAACAATGTTATCTCAAGCCGTGTGGTTTGTGCTGATTCTTATTCCTGGTGGATCTCATCGTCAGCCATCAAACCAACCTGTGATTGGGAAAGCATTGTACATGTCTGATGCATCTGAGAATAAATAAAAATAAAATTGCATTTTGCCTCTCCACTCCCTCCCCCCAACAGTTGAGGTTTCATTCTGAAGGTGATTGATAAATTCAAGAGTAGCTGGAATAAAAATTATTTTGGAAGGAAACACAGAACAGAAGTTTTCAAAGCCGCACATTCAGAGATGTAATGTTTTTACAAGTACTGCTGTAAAATGAGTATGAGCAAATACCATGAAGATTTTTCCTATACCACAGTGACACACATTTTCAGTAAATACCAGAAAGGAGAGCATTGCCAGATGAAACTATTATGCTAAAGTTCACATGGTGAACTTAGGTTCTGCTTTAATTATGGGGAGAGTTTCAGTTGTAAAGTTGCTTTTTAGTTCTTACTAGATGCATTTGTGTAGATGGAATAATCCTGTCGTCTTGAAATAGAATTATTAAAAAATGACTGTGTTAATAATGCAGATTCATAATGGTTTTTAATTTAAGAATCTTGAAGTGCAAATGTCTCTAATTAAAAGAAGAGCAAACTCTGTGTAGAGCACTTAGTTTGCAAAGAATTCAGCATCAGAATTTAGTATTGCTCTTGAATGCAGTTAACTGGGAGTGAAATGTGTGAAAGCAATAAAATACAAATGCACGTTTTTATGGAGAAGTGAGACAATTTAAGAAAACTGGAAATCTTTTAATTAATTATTTTTCTTCGAAATAGCTCATTAAAATGTGTAAGTGCTTAACTAAACAAAACCGTAATTGAAGGTGTCAGAAGCAATCCGTGGCTGCATTGCAATTTTCATGCATCATTTCCTTTACCATTTAGTTGGATAACAACCACTACTAATCCAACCTACTCAGTTTGGACACAAAATGTTCACCCTGCCTTCTTTGTGCTCTTTAAGGGAAAGAATTAATATAGGCTTGGATTGAAAAAGATAGTTTATTGGCTGTTCTTGTTCTAAACCAAAATCAGTGTTCTGAACAGGTGGCCACAGGACAGTTTCATGGATGCAGAAGGCTTTATTCCATGTGTACTCTTTTTGTGCATGAGTCTGATTTATTAGTAAAACATTTCCTGCAAAAGGCGAGAGAAAAGTTTAACTCCTCTAACAATGTCATTGTTAAATCCAGATGACTGTAGTAAGATGGATGATATAAAAATCCTTAACTGGCACAAATAAAGATAGCAATCTAATCAACTGGTATTGTTTCTAATTACTTTTAGCCAGTATATCTTGCTATTCTCACATAGATTTTTGTATACAGCATAAACATTTCTCAAAAATGTTAATAGATACATGTTTTTGATGGATGTGCTACTCACTTTGAGAATTTATGAAGCAAGAGTCAGCTATAAAGCTCACTTTGAATAAATACATATAAAACCTTTATACTGTACTACACCATAAGTTATTTACTACTTATTTAGACAGAGTAGCTTCTTATCAGACTCTCTGTGTAGTTTTACAGAATTAGGTGGAACGATTCTGCTTTATGCTAGCTAAGAATCTAGACACATAGCAGTGTAGCAGTCGCACTCCTCAGCTTTTTTCCTGAGGAGTCTCAACCTCTGAAAGTACTGATGGCAACTGACCTGTCTCCCGCTATGCTTGTGCAGAAAGCGGTACGTTGAAACATAAGAAGCTGTTAAATAATCCAGTTTATTGAATACGTTCTTGGAACTTCCCAGATCTTGATGCCTTCCTCTGAATTATGGGTATACATTATAAATGTCTTGCAGCCTATGTGGCAACAGCAGGATAAACTTGTTTTTAGCGATTTCTAACGGAGTAAAAGTTTTTCTGTGCTTTGGAAGCTGTTAGGCAGGTTTGCCCTGTGTTCACCTGAGCTACTTTGCTCTGTAATGGTTAAAATTAGGGCTGAAAAGTTCTTTCTTTGAGATGTCAGCAGGCAAGACAACCCCTCATAACCCAGGAGAAGAAATTTATCTGTTGTATCCTCACCCTACTGTGCTTATCAAAATGTTTTCAAAGACTCATTCAGACATAAGAATATTTTAAAGGGAAATTGCCTGAATCTTGCCCCCAAATAGTCTTCCTCAGGGCAGTATAGGATTCATCTGTCTTTTGAAGCTGACAGTTCTATCAATTTACATCTTCTATTTTACAGTTGCTTTATATTTTGAAGAAGAAAATTCATGATCATCTTTTGCAGAAAAAAACTTTCTAGTTGTCTGTGCAGTGAGAGATAAAGAATGAGCCTAGAACTAGGCTAGCAGGAAAGTTTCCACTATGCTATTTTGCTGGAAAGTGTGGAAATTGAAGGTTTGAACCTGAATGGAATGGGCATGAATTCCAATCCTTTTAACCCTAGTCATTCATCAGGTGTCTGTTCTCACAAATTAATATAATATTGTATTCTGAATATGTATTTTCATGAAAATACTGTTCAGGTTTAATACAGTGAAGAAATCCATTTTTTGTTGATGGCTGATGTGCCATGCCTTTGTTTCTGAAACAATCCTACATTGTCGACAGAAATGGTCCTGTATGAAGCAGTAAGCTTTACTGAGAGATGAATGCTAATTATAGTCAACACTATATCCAGGTCCCTTTGCATATTGTGACTCGGAATAAATGTCATCTGGACTAAAAATAAATCCCAACTGGAACATGGGATCCAAGGAGCTTGGATCCTAGAAAAAACTGAATATGGAAAAGCATTGTATAGCTCAGTCTGTTTCAGATGGAGGTTGATGAGTGCAGAAAAAATGAAAGCTCAGATCAGTAATGTCACATTCTGACATGAAGATACGTGTAATGAAGTCCCTGGGTTGTAAAGAGTTCGGCATGCGGAGTTCCATGAAGAAACTGGTAGTCATCTCTCTGTTTGCCTAAGAGCAAAAAACCTTTTATGTGTAAACCAAGTTTAAACTGGGAATTGAAGCACACTACGGCAATATAAACTGTTTTTTATGACTGTTTTCAACGGCACTTAATGGAAAGGTATTTACACAAATCTAATAGTACACTTGTGTGTGTGACTGCTCCCCTTGCAGATTTTTGGCTGCGTGTATTTCTTTGTTCATGGAAGCAAGGAAAGATTTACTGACATGCACCTCTGAAAGGTGCTTGCTGTTCATTCAGCAGTTGCCTTGGGATTTCCACAATGAAATGCATTCATGAAAGTCCATCAGTGGACCGCTGTTCAAGAAGGAGGTGTGAGCTTCCTTTGAAAACAAGAAGTGTTTTATATTTGCATCCTTAAGAGGTTGTTACTAAACTTGTCTTTAGAACCACAGAATGTTGTACGAAGAAAGGCATAAAAGCAAGTTGCTGTTGGCTTGCGTTTGAATGCAAGCATACCCAAGTGACATATAAATTCAGTAAGATGTACTTTGCTTGGAAATCTATCTTATTTATGCTGTCAGTTCCACTTCTTATGCGGTGATGAGTTGTGCTGAGTGCCTCTCCCCCCTGCCTCCTGTGAAAGCATTAATCTGCAGGAGCTTGAAGACATCTTCTTGTGACTCCCAGTGCTGACTATTTTCTGTCTCACGTGGTAGGAATCACTGCAGGCAGGTCATGCAGATTAATGTAATCTGTGTTGATCTGAAACACCACAGCACATACTGCAGATTAGTTCCTCGCTCGCTGATTACCGCTGACCTCTTTTTCTGACATGCCCTTACATTTTACCTTATAAAGAATGTAAGGCACAACCAAGCGTCATATTAATTACCCTCTTTAATACCTGTCATGCTTTGACCTTTTGGCACAGCCTCGCTAAGAAAGTACAGCACAGAGATTCAAATGGATGTCTTGTGCAAAACTGGAAAGAGATCACATGGTACTCTGCTTATTTTGCTTTGTTACTAAGCCTCTCATCAATGAATATCTCACTGTTATGAATAGTTAATACCTTCCCTCTCACTGAAGTGCAGAGTAACAGAAATACAACTAAATTGTAACTCACTACTGTAAGAAAACACACTGATAGCTCACCCATTTAAGATAAAGTGAAAGCATATGCATTTTTATTTAGCCTCTTTCAGGCCAGTACACAAGACCAGAATGTTATTTTTTGGAATTCACTCTCTGTAAATATCTACAACTGATGCATTATATGCGTTTCTTTGGCTGGATCTTCTCCTGCTAAGTTCTGGACTTCAACTACAGCTTTTGCGTGTCTGACTCTTGGTGTCAAAAAAATGTTGATTACTGAGCAGAAGCAGATCAAACTTCTATTCCCAATTTTCTGTTTACTTTGTTACTTGAAAAAAAAAAAAATAGCCTAGTCACATACATTTCACAGGATTAGAATGTGCTGCATGGATTTTGGTTGATAAGTTACATTGCATAGCTACCTGCTTCTGAAATTGTCAGTGTGTTATATAATGTATGCGTTGTGTGATGTGCAATGCATTGTATAGTGCATAATACGTGGTATAATGTATGCATTATATAATGAATATAAAGCTGATCATACAAGGGTTTTTCTAGTCTGTTGCCCTGTCTCTGGCAGCAGCCAGTGCATATGGAGGAAAGAAAAAAATGTGTTAAGTGGTAGCTTCCCTGGAATATTCTTATGGCTTTCAGCAATTAGTACTTCAGGGAATTTCCGAGCTGGATACCACATGCAGTGAAAATAACCACTCAGTGAACCTAAGAGTATCTGTTCTGCTTGTGAATTCACGTGTACTATTTGTCTGAAACAGACTGTGATAATGAGCTGTATGACATAAGTTACACTGTTCTGGTAGTGACACAGTTAAGTGGGCGCTATAATAGCAATAAATAGGTAAAGCAAAGAAGACCCCACAGGGCAATGTTGTATCATACTTTCATTGTATACTTTTATATCACAGGGAATATTTTAATCGACATCATGAAGAATCTTAGGCTCATGCCTGTCAGTTTCTTCAAAATTATAGAGAAAAAAGGAAAGTAAGTTTGGAAGATTTCTCATCCTTGCTAAATTTTGAGTTTTAGTTTTGAAGTACAAATAAATAAGCCTTACTGTAGACTAAATGTTGTACTTGCACCAAGTACTAGTAAGTGTATTTTCATGTGACATGCATGCTAGCCATTATAGTACCTTATAATCTTTCTCAAATGGAGTTAGATGGTGGGCAGAAATATAGTTATGTGAAAAGGAATCAGAATATCACCAGAAGAGAAAAAAAGTATAGATTTTACCATTAAGTTTGATGAATAAGTATTGTCAGATAAATTTTTGTTCTGTTTATTAGAATTGTAGGATATCTCAAGTTGGAAGGGATCCATAAGGATCGCTGAGTCCAACTCTCTGCTCCTTGCAGGACTACCTAGAACTGAATCACATAACTAAGAGCATCATCCAGATACTTCTTGAACTCTGGCAGGTTTGGTGCTGTGACCGCTGCCCTGAGCACCCTCTCAGTGAAGAACCAGTTTTATTTAAAATTAGGCAGACTCTTTCCATTGGATTACTGCAGCAATAAACAAAGGAAATGAACATTATTAAACTTTTCAGTTGGTAATATCAATTATCTGCTGAGGTTATGGCAAAAGAAAATGAAGTAACCATATTTTAATTTTGTTTTAGTTCTAGTGTTTTCCTTCTGTTGCAGCTCACAGATACTCTTCTCTTGTTTTTTAACATTTTATCTGGAAAATTGTCAAAAATATCCAAACGTTTAATTTATGTTGTTGGGGTTTATTCCAATATTGTCTCATTTTCAAATATGAGCGAATGCTCTCCCTTTTGTTTTGAAAGCTCTGGCCTAGGCATTTTGGGAGAAGAAGAGAGAAAAAAGATACAATATGTGAAAAGAAAAAAGACTAATGAAATAAATATTTGTAGAGAAACGAAAGCTATAGAAAAGAAAGTAACTTAGGAAAATACCTATCTCTCCAGAAATAGCTACTTTATCACAGAAGCAGTGTTTTGAAAAATCTGTTCCCCTCTTCTTGTTCTATAGATACTTTCAGCTTAATCCTTATGAATGTATCTGTACTGTTCATACTGACTGAAGGAAAATGAGATTTTTTTGTTTGTCTGAAAGATTTGAAAAGCTACTCTCTCATTCTAATTTCCGGAGGTTACAGATCCCTTTAAAGCAAAAAAGTCAAATGTCAGAAGAACTGAATGCAGACACTTGATTCGCTTGAACATTCACTGCAAATTTCTTCCTTTCCTCCCATCTTACTAGCTAGGATCTAAGGTCCACCTAGTTCCTGTGATACGGCGGAGTTTGTATCAGTTTCTGCAATGAGTGTGAAATTCTGTTAGTTCTTTCCCAGCTGCTGTTCTCTAGGAGATTAATTTTGGTTCTGTCTGGAGTTATTCTATGGGACTGCAGACTGTAGGTTTGGTATATAACCCTGTGCAGTTGAATTTTGCTTTGGTAAAACAGTGTGTCAGGTGAGAGGGAATCTCTTGTGATCATGGTTATGGCTGCAAGATTAAAATATTTCCCTACCATTAAGATGACTCTATGCAGTGTGGCTCTGAATAATGGCAACGTGGTCTAGATTAATTTCTTTGATCTTACAACTGTGAAGCTGCTGGAAGAAAATGAGTATGTATGTTCATAAAACAGAAGAAGAGTTATTGTATTAAGCCAGTCAGTAAAGGCAGCCCTAGGGCTGCCTGAATGGTGATGCATTTCTCAAGACTGACATAAAGCCAGCATTGCATATAATCTTGTATTTAAGGATGCTGGTTCTCAGTTGGACTGCAAGCTGCAACTCAAAATTTGCCTGAGGAGCCTAGCTTTGTAGGGCGTGGCTGTGGTCATAAATTCAGTTCATTCTGTCTTAAAGTGTCAGCAAGATGTTAACTGGTAATTCAGAGCATCCAAAGATGCTATGTAACTTCAGTGGTTGCCCCACCTGGTGGGTTTTTGTTTTCAGAGAACTTAAGCATTCACATCTTGCATTGCTCTCAATAGTTAACACCTCCTAAGAATATTTCTATTACAGTCAGTGGGATGTGCATGCAGTCATTCTTTTTGATTCAATGCCGTGATGTTCAGATCAGGGACTTCCTGACACCTACAACCTTTTAGTAAGACAAAGGACTAAAATTATACGTATCCAGTACAAATGTTGGAACAGTCATCTATGGAAATACATAATCTTTAGAGTTGTATTATAGAGAAAGAATAAACCTGTAATAGTATGCCTAGTATGCCTAGATGAATGTTTGTGTACCTTTCAAGGAGGAGTATATATTTCAAATCATATAATTAATACATTCTGTATTGCATACACAGTCTGATGCTAACACCAATTGGCAGGTGCTGGCCTGCCACCCAGTAGTAAGTTGAAAATTTGCAAATTGCTTTTCCATTACTGCTCTTAGGTGTGAGAGTTCATGATTTAATTTGAACTGGAGGATGTGGCGGTATTGCTCTCTCTCAGTAACTGGGAAATATAGGACATCCAAGTCACCAGAATCATATCCATTTTACATATCTTGTTCTATTTCTTTCTTTAGCAGTTGGTTGCGTTTATGAAAAGCAGACATGTTTGGTTAATAAAAAGGATAATTTTCTACGAGCTTCATTACTTTGAAAAATCTGTAAAATAGGTAAGTTAGATCTTTAAAATAACATACATAAAAGTACAGAGCATTGCTGCTTCTCCGGGGTAATGGGAAAGATGCTGCAGTTTAAGAGACTTTCTAAATTGATACATGCTACTCATGCATGCTTGGTAGCAGCATTTTCAATGCCTGGGGAAGTATGTAACCATTTCAAAATTAAGACATTCTATCAGATGTGATCTGGTGGGATCAGATTTTTGTTTGTTGTCCTAAAATTTACACAAATTCTGCTTTGGGTCCTTGGAAATTTTGAGATTAGAAGAAAAGCAGGCTCTGAACAAGAGTTTTGTGAAACTACTGTGATTTGCCTTTTGTAACTATCTCATAAAGTTAGATAGTTCCTTCTCCTCTAGCAATTATAACTTAATTTCTTTATATTAATTTTGATTCTTATTCAGAGTGTTTTATCTCTTCCTTACATACTCTAGTTCTAATTTAGCTTTTAAAGCATTGCTGATTAAGAAGAGATTTATTTCACTGAGTTCAACATTATTTTAAAATGGATATAGAGGCATCTGCTAGCACGCCTCTGTCTTAATATTTTTCACTGTAGGAGCAGAGCTATGAAGAAGTTGATTTTGTCATTACCAGAAGCTTTCAGGGATTGCAGAAATTTTCATTTAATGAAAATTTAATGACTTTCAAGAGTTTTTGCCATTTATCTTTAAAAAGGAGCTTGAGAATTGGTTGATTCTTCAGATAGTAACCAACCAGTAGTCATGGTGGCAATGTGGGATGCAATCTTGAATCTCTAATTTATCTTTTTTTCTTTTTTTAGTTTAGCATTTAAACATCTTTTTGGCATTGACAAGATTTTTGCTTCTGGAGCTCAGAAATCATTCTTGACGGAGTATCATGACTGAATATATTTCAGCAAAAGTTTTAGTTTTTTTCTGGTGACTGGTCTTACAGCAAATATTTTGTTGAAAATTTTCTGATAGGCTATAGTTACAGGTAAAATAGCAGCTTATATGTTTGTTAGATTGCTTTAAATATTTCATGAAAAAAGAAACTCCATAGATGTGGCTTTGACTTTAGGAATATTAATGGATGACCTTTTTTTTTTTTTTTTTTTTTTGTGGTAGATGAAGCAGTGTTTGTGTTTCAGCTTCGCATTTTGGATAGAATCAAATTAATCAAAGACTTGGCATTTAGAAAAGGAAAACAGTAGCAACATATATGTAGCCTGAAGGTTTGTTTCATTTATGTAGTCCTTGGGGAAGACAGTCAAATCAGAAATATCAATTCAAACTCTGTAGTCTGTAACAGTTTATAAAATTAAAAACCAGATGAATTATGTATTTCCACACAGAGTCTGCCTTGGAAAAATAGGTGTGCATTATGAAATTTAGCACTTGGCTATGATGCTGTAGAGAGCATCAAAATTGAATTAGAATGAAATCTGACCTGCCTAGGTATGTAGCTGAAGCTCCAGTGCTAGACTTTTGTAGGGA
>NW_009616565.1:16672-24221 GCF_000690535.1 Cariama cristata
AACTTTTTGGTTACTTGAATATACCTAGTATGCACTTTTGATAAAATGCTGGATTTTAGCATTAAGTAATTTACTTGAATGATAGCAAGATGAATCAATAAAATAAGTAGTGTCATTATCCATGAGGAGTATGCATCAATAAGCATCCATTTGTATGCTTCGTCTCCATTATTAGCATGCCTCAAAGTAAAAATCTAGCACAATGCTTTTATGTGTACTGAAAAAAACATTAATCTGTGTAAGATTTTTAAATTAAAAATTATTTTGTCTTGCTGAAAGATATATCTGCAATTATTTCTTTCATAAGGTGAAATTAAAGGTAATTAAAATTGATACTTCACTTTATTAATAATATGTCATCATACTAGTTTAGTATCTTGTCTTGTGTTTTAGACTCAGTTCTGTCTTTGAAAATTAACGAAGTGCTGCTGGCATTTTATTGTATCTTGTGCTACATGTTTGAAGTTGTGTAATGGTAGATGATTCTGAATGAATCATGCAATGACCGCTTTGTTTTTCCAATATATCTATTCCAGAATAAAAGCGTATTGTGTAGAAACCTAGAGAAAAATCATAAGGCGTTGAGTACACACGTGAATATGAGTAACAAAAAAGGCAAGGTGAAATGTTGTATTGTCTACAGACTTGGTGTCCCTAGTGGAATACGTTTAGTACTGCTATCGAAAATAGATTATTAAAAGCTTAGCTAGCCTTTAATGTTGCGTTCTACATCTTGGGCCAGGTGCTTACTTGCTCACATTGTTCGGATTGGAATGCTATGAAATGGCCTGCTATTTTCTTGCAGCCATCTGAATTTGTAAAGTGGGTATAAAAGGCCAGCAGACTAGTATTCTTCAGTGATGGCCACTGGTGACAGCATATCACATTCCATTACACAAGTGCAAATAACTGTTTAAACCAGAAAGCTGTGGAGAATGGGGCGCAAAGCTAAAATTGGATACGGTACCTTTGTTTTACTTGCCAAGATATTGTTTGAGCCACTAATAGAATGTTATCTCCTTAAAGACAGTCTGTCCTTCTGTTTTAATCAAGAACAAGTTATGTTAGTTGTAAAATAATTAGTTATTAGCACTGATATTTTTTGACCAATAATTTTGCTCTCTATACCGCTGGAAAGTAAGGGTACAGAGCCAGGTAGATCTGGTTTATACTGTATTGCTTCTTGCGGTTGTTTGTTACAAATAGTGTAGGGCAATGTAATTATTAGGACAAGACAGAATTAGTACAAATAGAGCAGGCCCCACAACTTTCAGATCATTTTTCTTCTAAAGTGCTTTTTCTGGCTGAAAATTTGAGAAGGATTTAATGAATTTGCTGATGATTGTGGCATGACAACTTATTTGCTTACAATAACATTTTTTTCTTTCACATAGTTGTGTAAATCATATCATAATCATATTTCTTATGTATTAGACAGATGATCTTTGTGTTTTAAGTGTTGCTAAATGCAGTGATAATACATTAGTGGTTGTAGGGAGGTTATGAAATTGAATAGAATGAAATGAAAGAATGCATTTGAAGCAGCAGCACAAAGATGTTGAAAGAGCCAGTGAATCTGCCTCTGGGCCTATTGGGGCAAATATAATTTAAAATGTAAACAGTATTGAGTGCTTGCCGTGGAAGAGGGTAAGCTGAGACAGGTAGAAGGCTTGTCATCTGAATAGGTAATCCGGTCTCTTGTACACCTTCCCGCCATGATTGCTACATGGGCTAGGGCTGGGTTACGAGCCCTCTCCCGGCAGACATTTTGGAATGGCTTTAGCTGTGTAGGAAGAGCTGCCTGTCCTACTGCACCATAAATAACAAAGAACCAGGCAGAATATCAGTGTGTTCTTGTCAAATGGTTTGTGAACTGCAGAGATAGGTATTGACAAAAATGAGATGGGGACTGGCAGAGAGAACAAAAAGACTGCAGTAGTCTTGATCTTGGCACAGGATGCCCTCAGCGTTTGTCCTGAGGTAAGAGGTACGGCTAAAGAGAGACTGGGTGAGAGCAGAGACGGCAAGGTACTGCTGTGGTGGGAGCAGGGAAGAGTGATGCAGTTATGGGGAAATAATAAAGTTAGGAAACTTTATGTGAGGGAAATCTGGCATGGGCAAATGAATAAATAGCCAAAATGACGACATACCAGTATGCAAAACTTCTCTGTTATGATCCTGCACTTGTTTCAGAAAGTGAATTAGAGTCTCTCAGAGGAAGAAAGGGACCGCTTCACATCTCAGTAATGGCATATTAATGCTGTGTACCGTACTAAAAACTAAAAATGGCTTCAGGAGGGATGATAGTTAAATTTGATTTCTTTACAACCTAGAGTCAAATTTGATGTTAAAGTCTATGCGTGTTATATGCCAAAATGAAATACTGTGATTAATAAGTATAGCATTATCAAATCTAAGCATTTTTAAGTTGAATACTCGCATCACAAGATTGACCAAAAAAGGTACGATTTAAAAATTTTGGGCTTCCATGATGCATTTCAGTTTGTGAGCTCTCTCTGTTACACATTTTAGGACTTGCAGATTTACTCTGTAGTCAGAGAGCTAGAAATTTTCTTTTCTTAAGGAAAGCTGGAGTTGTCGTGATTTTAAGTGTTTGTGGCTAAAAGAAACCTTACTAAGGAATGGAAAGCTCGCAATGGAACAACAAGAATTGGTTTTCCTATGTATCATACATTGCCTGAATACGAAGCACTGCATATGCTTCATTTCTGACTTGGAATGGAAGCTAACCCCAAGGAATACCTCGGCTGTCACATTTCACTCTTCATTCATTGTTGCCCTCTATGTGAAGGGGTCACATCATCTGTAATCGTAGTGGGAATTAGGCTGTTTCTGGTGCTGGAGCAGTGCCAGTTTTCAACAGCTGAGAATCTAGAAGTGTGGTTTTCCAGTTTGACAGAGAAGATGAAAACAAGCTATCAGTTCAGAATCAGCAGCAGAATGTCTATTAAAGTCTTTATTAAAAAGAAGTTTCTGTATTGTTTAATCAAAGAAGAGTTAGGATCCCTTCTATGTCATTCAGTAATGACTGGGCGCTGTGATATGGTGTGATCCAGCCCATTTGACTCTGCAGGCTGTCAACATGCTTCTGTTACTCCTAATCACTCACCATCACACGTGTCTTTGAGGAAGCTGACTCCTTGTCCTCCTTGGATTACACACTTGGCTTTTTTTTTTCTTAGTAGAATTCTCTTTCTTCTTGGAGCTTTGTTTTGGTTATTGTTCGAGGCCTGGAGATCCCAGACTTGGCACTGTTAACTTCTGCTCTCTCTGGTTTGCCATCCCCATTCCAAATCCTGAACCTGTGTAGGAAGTAATCCCTGAGCCGCTTCCCTTGCTGAGCCTCCAGTGGGTTCATGTTCTGTTCCAGCACGGTCCTCTGTAAACTGAAGAGGCTCCTCCTGCTTTGTGCTCTGTGAGGTACAGTAGACAACTTCCACCACCACAGTGTCTGCTGACCTTTTGTGTAATGGTCTTAACAAAGGGTATTTGTTGAGATGGAATGGTTTGAGAACCTTCGGAAGGGGCCAGACCCTCTGTTCCAGGCACCTATGCTCTTCGGCTTCTCTGAAAATCCACTGTAGATCAAATTAAGTGGGTATAACTAATTTTTGACATCTAGAGGAAAATGAAAAACCATTGAAGGGAATTGCCTCTGTGGCTGAATTCTGTCAACAGTTATCAATAACTTAATTAAGTGTTGAATAAAAACTCTTCTGGAATCATTTGTGTGCTCCCAGTTTGAGTCAACTAAATTCTCCTTTTTGTTGTATCTTGGTGAATTTGAAGTGCTTAGCACTGAGTCCTGCTACAGACCCCTGCATAGTGCTCTCCTAGCTTTTACCTGCTCTGCTGCCAGGTGAAAATCATCTGAATATTTCCCTAAAGGTCCTCTCTCTCAGAACTCTCCTAGCCATTGTGTGTTGGTGCTCTGCCTTCCCCGCCTCATGGGATTGCTTCTGTGCAGGAATTCTTATGGAGAAAGTATTACGTCACCTCATTTTGAGAGAGACTGCCGCCAGCAGCAGCGTCCCCTGACCCTCCCCATCAGGTCTCATCAATGAACTTGCACCAGAATATCTAGCTGGGAGAGCTGTCAGTCTTCTTCACTCAGTTTGCAAGGACTGTTGTTGGGGCAGTTACAAACTGCAGCTGAATGGAATGGCGAGCAGTTTGATTTTGTGTGTTGAGAGAAAAACAGCTGTGAAATTTTGTGAAAGATGCTTGGGACATATTTTTTTTTTTCCCATCCTTTCTTCTTGATTCATTTTACCAGCGGGAAGGAGAGTACGCAAGTGGCTTGCATGATAATTAAGTGCCAGATATGGAATGAACTCCTGATCCCTGGAAAACCTCAAGTATCAAAGGAAAAGGAGAAGTCTGAGTTTAACTATAAGGCAGAGCTCCACAGAAAGGCTGCATATATATTGAGTGATAGATCTCAGTACCAACGTAATGAAGATGGTAAGCAGTAGGTGATGGGCACTTTTCTTAAGCAGAACCATTTTCAATGAGTTGTCAGCCTGTTTGGAGCTGTGAATTGTTAAAAAACCAAAAAGACAAAACCCAAAAGATGGGTGGGGGGAGAATGGAAGTGCCTTCTGAGGTGCTGAGCTTTCAGAGGTGTTTCTGCAACCTTAGTCCTATGTCTGTTACTATGGAGTATTGATTTGTTTTGATGATCTACTGATTTGGGAAGGGGTGTATCTTAAATCTGTTACATTTCACATGTTTCATGTGTTCCTTTTCTTGACCAGAGAGACATTGGTAAAGCACAGCTGGAGCAGAACGCAAGGCTATCTATATTGTGTGATCTCTATTAAGCAAAACTGCCTTGTTTGAAGTGTGCTCAAAGCACTACTGCCATGATCCAGTCTAAAAAGAACACAGTGGAAAATTCTGTGCATCCTCCTGGGAATGGGAAGTTATTTTGTTCTCAAAGGTTATACTTCAGATACTGAAAAGTGTTAAAAAAAGGTGTATATAATAACTAGGAAGGTATTTGAAGAAGTGAGGATGGGGAGTACGCAGTTGTGCTGTGAGTAGGATTGGAATCCCAGTTCAGTCTATCAAACACCACTGTGCTGTCTCCGTGAGGCTGACCGAGCATAGATTTTCAGTGATCTAGGACTTAGCTCAGCATTTGCTGGTCGAGGTGGGGGAATTTGGGACAGGATGGGGCTGGCAGATGCCATGGCTGGGTCATGGTCAATATTAGAGGAATCCATTTGTAGAAAGGCTTGCTGAGATGAGGCTGTCCTTTACCATCTGTGGCTGTCAAGAAGCAGAGCCAGAGTTTCTGTTCCTGGCAGGCAAGGAGTCTGATTGAGGTTATTCTTCAGTGTGTGAAATCAAAAGAACACTGTATAATTTATAACCTCCTCTACTCACAGCTAGCTTTCTGTTTTGTAAACTCTCTGGGCTGATGGTAATTTTCTTGAGTTGTTTTTGTTATTCTATTTGATCTTCTGAAAACTGCAGATGACAATGCTTTAAACAAACCTAGCATTTACAAAAAATGTATAAATACTCATATCGGCTCAGTTAAAAATTTGATTTCCAAGTATGCAGGGAACTCTTGGATTTTTCCTAAAAGATGCTGAATTTTGATTTGACAGCCTTGCAGAGTCCGACAAATTGAGAACAGAGCTGTTAGGTAGGTACAGCTGTATTATGCCTGAGGTTCTTTCATTTCAGTTGCTATATCTCATTTACTCTTTCAGCTTTTTTTCTGTATTTCTGGTCCCAGGTTAGTTTTTCAACATAAATATCAGGACCTAGAAAAGCGAAATTAAAAAAATCCCTCTTCTAGACCATATTAAAGACATTATTTAAAGGATTTAAATGTACTGCCTTATCGATGCCAATTCCATGTGCTAATTATTAGTTCAGCAGCAACTGCAGGCTTCATTTTTGGAAGGCTTTGTCTACTGCTTGAGGCTGTGAAGACATTTCAGTGTTTTACTTGCTTACAATATGAGAATCACATGCCAAACATACCTGTAGTTTTAGAAAGTAGATCTTGAACAGAAGAGCTCTTTTCTTTACCTAAGCGCCTGATAGATGATATTTTACCACTAAAGAACAGCAAACTAAGTATTAGAGGAATACAGAGCTTTCTGTTAAAAAGGAAAACTAAACCAATATTTAATGTCGTGGAATTATGAAGTTAATAGCTGTAAAGATGCAAATGTTTTGCTGAAGATGAAACTGGACAGGAAACTGAGGCAACCTGCTGCTGTTGCTTGAACTGGAAAATTAATGTCTTTGTCCGTTTTGCTGTAGGGAGTACTGGATGAGGCTGTGCATTTCCAGCTCCCAGTGGGTGTCATTAGGAGTGCAAGTATAGCTGAGCTGTATGGAGGTGGCTAGCATGTATGTTTGATGAGGAGAAACTAAGAATGTCTGTCCTGATACTTGGGACTGTAAGAGCGTGTTGGAATTTGTTGTTCCTTAGAGCATTTGCCAAAATGCATTCCTAATCAAGCCACTGAACAATGAGGATTTAATAATGCTACAGTTAATGAGTGAATTCAGCTTTGTGTGTGGAAGTGGAAATGTTTTGGTATCGCACTAAACTTGTGTTAATTATTATGGATGGATTATGAGTTGAAAGGATCAGAACTGAATCCAGCCCAGCGAATTTGACTTACACAAGTTGCACTCGTGTCAGTGTTCTCCTCTGCAAACAAAGTTGCTTGTTAAATGCTTGTGTCAAGACTTGATGCTACTGTGGTCACTGCTGTTGCTCCCTGTAGGAGGGTTACCTAGCTATCAAAACACCTCAAAATCACTGTGGGTATTTGGTTGACCTTCAAGATGCTTTGGAAGAGTTAATAGGTTATCTGTCTACATCAGCTGCTTCTTCCATTCACCTGCCAAATCAATGTGTATTTGTGGCACGGCTTCACAAGCCAAACGTATCTTGTGGGGGAGAACTTCATTCCGCTGTCACTTTTCCTCAGGTTTTCAGTCTCTTTCAGTTGGCCAGTACCTTCTTGAAAGCTATTTGTTAAAGATCTTGTTTGCTAGCAAGGGTGATGGCTGTGCAAAAATATAAGCAGATAATAAAATATGAATAATTTCTCATCATCTTACTCAGTAGAACTAATAAATTAAAAAACTTTTTGCCAGTAAGCACGATCAATAGCTGGTCCTTTAAAAGGCATCCCAGTGCTCTTAACACTACTTTTTATTCAGTACTGGGTCTTGTTCAGCATGTCTTGTGGGATTTGGCAGAGTATCTTAACAAACTGCACTGAGTTTTTCAGAATGATACCCTGAAAGTTCTGTCCATGTGTGAAGACAAGATGTTCTAGCAAGTTAGACAGAACTGGTACCCTGGTATCACATTGCACCTGTCCTTGTCCACATGGTACAGTGGAAATTAAGGCACTTTTGTTCATGGAAGGAGGAGCTGCAGATGATAGGAATCTGCACAAAAACTGAAAAATACCCAGAGCTGTTTTCTCTGGTGGTTCCTTTAGAGGATGATACAGCAGTTGCAGAAGACAGAGCCTGAAGGGAA
>NW_009616565.1:24252-45127 GCF_000690535.1 Cariama cristata
AGCCAGTATATGTCTCTCCCTTAATTTACACACTGAGTCTGGACTTCTCTCTACTCTAAAATGATTTCTTTAAGCTGGAATAGTCTGAGGGTCCCTTTGTACTGGGAGCAAAGGATTTATCATCTTCCTGCATTGTTTTTGTGCCACTGGAAATCTCCTCTGACCTTTCCAGATACAGCCACTGTGGTTTTGAACAGTGTACAAAGCAAGTACAGGTACCAAAATAACATCCTGGTCCTGATCTCTTCAGAGGGGAGCAGGCATCATTCCAAAGGAGACTGGAAACCTGACAAGAGAATCGAAGAGAAGAACCATGAGAAAGCCAGCCTAACTGGTGGTATGTGTACCAGAGGAGACTATTGCACAGAGTAGTATTTGTGAAGAGATAAGGTTCAAGTGGAGAACAGAAGTTCAGGTGAGAGGATAAGGAAGTTTGTAAACAAATGTTGTGATTGTAAAGTATATCTGCAAACTGAAGAGTAGCTGGGAGAGCAATGGGCTGGTGGTTCTGTAGTGTGTGTAGAAAAGTAGGCATCGTAGGAACGTATTCAGAGCTGGGGAGAAAGAGGGAGAACTTTTCGCTGAAATGTCTGAAGGACAGTAAAAGTAACTTCTGGTTTTGGGAGGGAAACTTTTTTGTTTCAAATTCTACAGGAAAGTACCAACATACCTTGTTATTTAGTGAAGCTTTGCTTATTACCATGTCAAACCTTTAAAATGGTATGAAACTTTTCTGCAATAGATGCCAACTTCCTGCATTTAATGTCCGTCAAGTAAAATTTTCAAGTCAGACTTGGGCTGGAGTGATATAAATTAACAGTAATACTCTTTGGAAAGACTGTTGTCATAAATTGTCTTTGGGATAGTTAATAAATATGATAAAAGTTTTAACTGCATATCGAGGACATCACAGAGCTATAGAGATATTTCCATTGTACAAAGACATCTAAAAAGAAGCAAAGCATAATTGCAGTTGCAGAGTATGTGCTAATTAGTAAGCTGATGTGTCAGCATCATCACCAAGTTGCTCAGTATCGGAGACCATAGTTTCACAGGTTGCTTTATGGGCTCTTAAAAGGAGGCATAAATAGCATCATCAAATTCACGGAAAATACATTTAATACTTTTTTTTTATAGATCACTTTAATTTTTGCAAGGTACAGAATAGATAATTGCACCCAATAACTACTAAAATCGAGTAATCTTTTCTTTTGTATTCTGGGGAGTACCCTGTACATCTAATAGTCTGACCTTGCAGCTAAAATCCCTGGCTCTTGCATGTTTTGCATCTCTTGTAGCCATTGACATAAAAATCGTCATCAGGAGTGTGTCACCAGAGAGCATTCTTGACTTAAAAGCTTTCTTCTGAGTTGCCAGTTGGTTTTACTGGCTAGATTGCCCTTGTTAAGTAATGAGCTCGATAGTGCTGGTGGCTGTTAGGAATGCAAATAGCTTTCCTAACTTGAAGACAAAATTCTCAAACCTAATCTAAATTCTTATTCAATAGTTTCTCATTGGCTTTTCATTAAGGCTTCCTTTTATTAAGAGAACAATCTGATACTTAATTTCTCAGAAAGAGTAATGATCTTTCTGAAAGTTTTTGAATTTTCGTCCGAATAATTAATCCCATCTATGTGTAAGCTGAACACTTGCATTAATATATTTGCTTCAGTGAATTTTAACTGATTAGAGAAATGTTTTTGTTGTAGAAATTGTAGGAATGTTCCAGTTATACCTACCCTTTACTATTCCAAATTACATTTTAAAAATGTAGATGACAAAACTTTCTTAAGTATTAGAATATATGATATGCCTAATCAGTCAAGCATAAATTATTAGGTATTTAAGTCGGTATATAATAGACCTCCAATATATGTGGCTTTAAAAATGGAGGAATTGTTTTTAGTAATAAACCCCAATATTGTCTTGTGGCTCTCGTCCAGATTTTTTTCCTCAATGTCATTGGTTACAGTAGTTTCTTTACTTAGAACAGGCTCTCTAATACCTTTCCACCTGATGTCCCCTTTTTTCACACATTGAGAAGTAGCTGCATTTCAATGTTGATGTAAACATACATCACCAAGAAACTAACATTCAGCAAGGTGGTAGGTCATGGCAGTCTGTAGGATGTAGTAAAGACAACCTGATAGTCACTTTTTTCTCTGTTACAGATTCAGACGTGCAGAATTACAAGCTGCATTTTTGTAAAGTCACTTTCTGTAAGGTAAATATAGGTATGGTTGGTCACTGGAACAGGCTCCTCACGGCAGTGGTCGAAGCACCAAGCCTGTCAAGAGTTCAAGGAGCATCTGGACGATGCTCTTAGTTATGTGATTCAGTTCTAGGTAGTCCTGCGAATAGCAGGGAGTTGGACTCAGTGATTCTTATGGGTCCCTTCCAACTTGAGATAGTCTCTTGATTCTATGAAATACTTCTTAACAAAAAAATTTATTCTAGGACTGCAACAGGAAAACATATCGAAGTCAATTTTGCATTAAATACTGAGTATAAAATAAGCTGTGAAAAGGGTAAGTTTGGATATCAAAGAATATTTGTCTGAATAGAACCTGGAGACCCACCGGGCCCTGATACACAGTTTAGTTTTTGCTGATAAGATGAAGACTGGGAGTCCAGTTGGTCTTTGTGGTAACAGAGAAGTTGCAGACAGTTGTGTGGGGTTTTTTTGTCAGCTACAGACCCATTAGCTTTCTTGATCTGAGAGAATAAATTCATAGATACGACTTTGTGTAAATAGGCATTAATCTTTAATAATAATGCAGACTGGCCTCCCTGACCTTGGAAGGAATTGTGAGTTTGCCTGGATTTATCATGGAGAATCAACAGCAATTACGATGAAATTGCAAATGTCCTGTGGGGCCTTCAGTCCTCTGGAGCTAGTTTTCCACGAAGTAGCATAGGAGGAATATTTCTGCTTATTACTGTGACTTGTATGGAAGCTATTCTGAGGAAGAAGAGGGGGGAAAAAAATAAGATGGGGGGCAGAAAATCTAGTTTGGTTGCCTGGCCAAGGAATCCGTATGTGTTTTCATGCTCAATTAACTGTGCTTATACTCTTGACTTTGGATAAAGACTGTTTCTGTTTAATAGGTAGAGTACAATTTGGGCAGCACCTGAGATAAAAGAAGTGCTAATGATTTTAGATCGAAATATAGCGCTAATTCCCTTACAGGGAAAGGCATTCTTTTAAATATTTGAAAAGATGAAAAGAAAGAAGCCCCAACAACTTAACCTCTATGGTTGTTTTTAAATAATTCACATGGACTCTAATATAAAGTACTACTTAAAGCTGCACAGAAACCTATTTAGGATGATTGGAAACATCCACCTGAACATTTGGGATGTTGGAAAGTTTTCTACCCTGCTATTTTAATATTACTAACACTTTTTCCCCCCACTGACCAGCTGGAAGTGGCTCAGATGGAAGATGGGAAGAACAAGAGTGTAGCAAGTGGATGCTAACAGGTTCTGAAATATGATTGTTACTAGCTATTTGAGATTCAGTGGCTGTAATATGATAATGAACTATTAAATTATGCAGATAGAAATCACTGGAAGAGGAATGAGATCAAATAGAATTATATGACAAATATGACAAAATCTCATTCCTCATTTTCCTGTTCTTTTCTAATGGGAAATATTAAATAAGAAATTTGAATTCTGTGTTTATAAATGGAAATGCTGTGAAGAAGCTAGCATAAATCCAAACTACTTAATTTTATTTGTCAAGTACGACTAGAAGACAAACAGCTGATCATGTTAAAAGGTAGACCTTGGAAATCCAGTTAAGCATTGGGAAGACGCGATCATCCATCAGTCAGTCACAAGTGAAAGAAAGTTTGGGGTTATACCATAGTTTCCAGCACTATTTTCTTCTGTCAGTATGTCTCGTTACCACTTGGGAAGATGTATTGTGTCTTATTGTAAGCCTTGTACTCTGAATATACTTTATGTAAAGCTGTTCACTTAACTGATATTCATGAAAGAATGACTCCTTTTCCTTAAGTGTTAAAAAACAATGTAGGAATTACTCTGCTGATATCCCTTTATGTTTTGTCTTCTCCATTAAAGACTGTTTGCCTCAAAGGTGTGGTTTAGAAATTAGTACGTACTTAAATTAAAAATTAACAAGGGCTGAGTACCCAGTAGGAGGATCTGAGTAGTCATTGCTGAAAACTCAAGAAGGAACAACATTGTGGCATGTAGAGTGTCCTTTTGCTCTAAGAAAAAACAGATTTATGTTGACTTTTTTCCCCTGCATAATTCACTGCTTTCCATGCAGTAGCTCTGCTTTACTGGTTAGTGTGTTGGAGGGAATCTAATGAAAGCACTTTCTCTTCTTGCTCGTACCTTTCTTCCTTGCTTGCTTCTAGCATTTTGTACACTAGCAGCAATATATCGTAAGAGATACATGAAGAGATATCCAAATACTTAAGGTTAAGCTGAGATTAATGTTAGTAATAGGAAATGCAGGTTCAAAAGAAGTTATCATCATGTTTTATAGAACGTGGCTTTTCTTAAGGATTGGAAGCTGTGAGCATTAACAAGTGAGAAAAAATACCTTTAATAAGAAGCTCCTCTAAGTGTGTTGAGTGTATTTAAATTAGATGATTCCCCCCCTGCCCCAAAGATGGAAAAAAGGCTCTTTTTATGAGACAGGTTTTAGCTTTGGTCAAAAGTATGTCTTTGCTCCAGTGGCAACACTTACACTTTTCTATAAAGCTGCAAGTCTTCTTTACGTTGGTAGTATTCCAAGTAAGATTATGTCAGTGTTTCTCTTGTAGTAAAGATAGTCTTGTTTATGAAAGGGATGTTCTGGCTGGTGGTATGGCTAAGTAACATCTCACTTTAGGTATATCATTTGTACATTCACTAATTTAATTTTAAAAATAACATAAAATATACTTCAAGTACTTCTCTAAACCAGATTCCCAAAATATAGTCTAAGAGAAAACAGTGTAAAAATTTAAATGAAGACAGACACTTTCAAAGGCTGTATAAACATACTTTTTTTTTTTTTTTTTTTGGGGGCCAAGGTTATTTTCCTTTGACCCTGGAATCTGCCTCTTGAGAGATGGATAATGTAAATCCCCTGGAGTTTCTGTAATTATCCTGAACACTTAAATCTTATACAAAAAGTGATGAAAATAAGCATGTGTTTCTATATTATGCAAGTGTCATAAGAATAAAATTTAAGTATCTTTTCAGTAAAAGTTCAGAAAAGTTTTTAATGGTATAGCATTATAAGAACAAATCATAACACTTTTATTAGCCTTTTTGAGATGAAGATTTTTCCCTTTGTCAATAAATAGTAAAAAAAAAATAATCTGATATTAGCAAAGTGCAGCATCTATGGAAAATTTATGTACTGGGCAGTATGTTGAGAGTAAGTGCCAATGTTTCTATTTAAAATAGATTTTATTAAAGTCAGTGGAAAAAACTGTTCTTCAGAAGTTCAGTATGGGTCTGATGTCTACTAGACATTGACTCCCAAAGAAATGAGAGATGTGAAACTCAGTTACCTACTTGAAATACTGCTGTTTAAACTCAAATACTATGCTCTGGTGTTGTAAAATCAAAAAACTTGCAGATATGTTTGACCTAAGCAGAAGTATGGGACCCGTGGAGTCAGACTTAAGATATTTTCATGTATTGTCCATGTAGAAGGACAGGGAGCGAGCAAATCAAAGAGACCTTGTGATGTGCAAGCCTGCGCTTCTGTGAACAGCTGGTACTGTTTGGCCTTCCAGCTTTGGTAATGTCACTTTCAGAGAAAGAGATTTGCAGATAGTTATTAGACCATGTTAGCTGCACAGATGGTTTGCATACCTCTGAGCAAGGAAAAAAAAAGGGGAATGGGAAAAGAGGGGTGAAGCAGGCTGTATAATTAAGCACAGAAGTCCACATTTTGTTGGGGCTAAAAGGTGTAGTTTAAAGAAAGGATTTTGCCTGAACAAAGTTATTTGAGTGCAATGTATTGTAACTTGGAAATTAGCATTTTTGCTTCTTTACATGCTGTATGATTAGGTCAGTTGGGAATGGATACCCTCTTGGTAAAAATTTAACATTTGTTGTTCATAGAATCAAATTTTTATCGGGCTGTAAGACAATGAGTGTCTGACTCTGTGTGACTCCTTGCAGGGAAAATAGTTCAACTGAAATATTAAATAATCCTTGCAATCCAAACTCCAGAGAGGTTTGAAAATCTAGTTAATCTCCTTTCACACAAAACAAATCCGCTGTTACTAGTTAAGGAAATGGAATTGTAGGAAACATCTGCTCCTTGTGATACAGAGTGTTAGAAGCAGGTGGCTTGGAAACACTGAAACCAACATCTTCAGTATTAACTTCTTGTGGGACAGGGAGAACAAGTAATTGAAGATGGTTGGTGATGCAAACTGTCTGCTGATGTAGAGGAATTTGTGAAAAATGGCTGCTCTTAACATCTTTGCTAATGAGAAGAAAGAGAATTTTTGTTGTTTTTATAGGCATGTCAATGATGGCTGGTACTGAGTAGCTCGGAAGTGTAGCTTTATTGTAATGCTCCTGCAAGGCAGGGGAAGCAATGCTATCCCTGTTTTACAATGGGAAGATGAGATCCACGGGGAGAACGTTCTGGCTTTTCTGAAAGTGCTTAGTTGTACAAAGATAATTAAAGAATTAGTTTAGGCAGAAAATTAAATCCTGTTCTTCCTTTACCACTGTTGAAGGATACTATGAACAGCAACAGGAGAAAGTTTACCCTTACTGTAAGTTTCCAGTGCAACCATCGTCCTCCACAGGAGCCAAAGAATGTGCTTGTGGTTGTGGATGGTTTGGCTTTTAAGTTTCAGCATTTTCTCCTTTTTCTTCTGGTCTGAGACAACAGGCTACCTTGGGAATAGCTCTTTACTTTGAAGGCTAGGCACTTTTTCTAAGGTGGACATGTTTTGGTATCGAGTAACTTACCCGGTGTTACACAGCTTTGCATGTACCATGTCCCCATAGATTGTTACTCTTCACAGCACCTTGAAAGCAGGCCAAAGTCAGGAGGAATGGACGAAAAATCCCAAGAATTCATCATGAACACAAAAAGTTCTGCTTATGAAAACCATATAAAATTAGACTGGGGAGTATATGGGAAAATAACAATACAGAGCTTCCACTGACTGTAGATGGAGCTGAGGACATGAATAAGTGGAAATCTGGTATCTGTGGTTCCATTTCTGAGAGCATTGGAGAACTGGAGAATCTGGTGGTAGATGAAGCCAAATAAGCGGTAATCAAGAAACAGACATCTGTTCCTCCACAACTTGCTAGGTCTTTGGCAGAAAAGTACTTAAGAAAGTGTTATCGGAGCAAGTGTCTGTCAGGGAGGGACAGAACCTTCTGAACATTCACTGGAGAAGAAACCGTACAAGATGGTTCTCAGTTTTCTGATTAACTTATTCTCGTGTAAATTATATGAGATGAGGAAGGTCTTGTCAGTATTTCCTTGCTTGTATTTTTAAACTCCTGCATTGGCATGGGTACAGCTGCAGAGAGAAGCTAGTAACAATCAGAAACATTCTTTTGCTAAATCTTTTAGCGGGCCACTACTCTGAAACGTGGTTGGATGACAGTGTAGGCATTTTCGTGGTATTGCTTTCTACTTCTGTTCAGCAGTGTTTGGGAAGTATTGCCAAGCTTACTGGCCCTGGGTAGCATCCCAAAAACTTGCTATCTGGGAGCATAAAACTCTCAAAAAGGAACCCTTTTTTTTCTCTGGTAAATGCAAAAGCAACCTTGGAGTTAAACCTCCAGTTCCCTTGTACACCTGCTGACCTCTTTCAGGCAATGACCACTGACTAAACACCAGTATAGGGCAGAAAAGCAACCTTGACCTAAATTTTGATCTCAAGATCACACTGATCTCAAGGTCTGAGTCAGCAGTATGGAGAGGTGGATTCCACATCTATGTTTTAAAGTCAGATGGAAAGAGAAGCAGATGCCTTACAATGTTCCCAGCCAAATTGTAGCTCTGCTCACAGAGAAGGCCATGCCTCCTCCGCAGGCTTACCGAATCACTTCCACAGTGACACAGCCAAACACTGTGTGGGCTTCTTTAGGAAACTTTTCTGGCTAAGGTTTGGAGATGATGCTTACAATTAACGCTATCACCTTTAGTTCTCCTGCCAGGGAAATTACCTCCCACTTTCTAATTGGCTTCAGTTTCTCTTACAGTTATTCCTTTTTCAGAGGTTGCCCTTAGAAAACAACTTGAGTAAAACAAAACATTGGATTAAAATATCCCAGATTCCATTTTCCAGGGAAGAAATGAATTCTCTGGCATTGCCATGAGCTAGGATTTGTTTACAAAATTCCTGGAACCTTTACTGATTTTTGTCAATCTATGCCAACTGTGTTTAAGCCTCTATGTATTAAAGGGCAGCTTTTCTCCAGGAGTGAAGATTAATTGGACACAAACTGTTAAGAATCTTCATTGGCTATTAGAGAAAATTACTTCCACTGTGGATGTAGAAAATATTTGGTTTCATTGATGAATAGCTATTCCAAAGTAACATCAGTTCCTCTCAAGTCTTTTCTTCAGAGCTGGCTGCTTCTAGAGTTTCTTCCTTCACTACTATGCTGCAGCTAATACCCTAACTCTTTTGGTAAAATGACTTGTTCATTCTTTGCTTTCTCAAGTAGTTTAATTAGCCCATCCCACCCTAGTGACTCATCAGTAATTAACTTGCAAGCCCTGCAGATTTCAAACACCTGCTGGGCAGGTGGAGCAAATGAAAAAACCACTGTGTTTCATTTTGGACATAGCCTCAGGATTAATGAAATCTGTTATCATGCATAACAATTCCTAAAAGCATTACGTAAATTCAAAATTGAATGTCTCACAATTCTCTGGTGTTTTATCAGAGTATATTCTTCTGTTATCTAACCTAATAATCTCTACTAAAAGTAATGATAATAAATAATGTAATAACAAAGTCTCTGGTCCTCTGTTACTAAAGGTATTCCACAAATTTGGTGAAAATCTGTTTTCATTACCCAGTTTTTTAGTAATTTTACTGATGTTTGCTAACACTCCTGCATAGTTCTGTTTCTATTTAGAACAACTAGGATTAGTAACCACCTGTCTGGGATTATATGTATATGAGATCTGCTAAATACACTCCTTTATTTAATGCACAGACTGTAGGATTTAGGTCTGATTCTGCTGTCTTTTACAGTGGAATGGAAGAATCGGTAAAAATACTTCGTGTAATTACATGAAATGTAACTGTGGTATCCTTTGGCAGCTTTTTAAATGGAAGTGAATTCTACTCCTTTCCCTTCTAATATAGCTGAGACGAGAATTTATCCTGTAATAGAGTATTTAAAATATTCTTCTAGATCTTTATCTGGTACAAATCAGTAGGAGGACTCATGCTGTCATTCATTTAAGCAGATTTGTCATGGGTCCCAGTATGTACATTCAAATCACTTTACATGGGAGAGAAGTAAACCTGGATGGTTTGTGTCCTGCAGAGATGCTCTTACTGCGTAATACTGGGTAAAGAGGAAGACCTTTTTCCAAATTGTTTAGAAAGGAAGGTCAGGCCTAGGGGCTGCTTTCAAGAGAACATGTGGACATGTAAATCCAGGAGAGCATTTGGAGCTGTGAATCACAGGTGGAAGAAGGCACTTCCTTCCAGCAGGAAGCGTGAGAGTCCTTGTGGGAGGCAGGAGTCAAGGCAAGGCTCTCTGCCCTTAACATTTTCTCTTGCCTGCCTGAGTGGCTTCAGTAATGGGCATGCTGACATCTGAGTGTCACTTCTGTCCCACCTGAAGGGTGGGCGTGTGGTAAGATCATTAAGTGCCTAGAAGGTAAGCTATTTCACAGTCGCTGTTAGTAACTCCTTTCTAGGCTATTTTCTGTTGTATGGGTTTTTTTGCTGGAAAACACAAGAGAATGTGAAATGTAATGATGTTTATCAAAGCACTTGAAAGACTTTGCAGAGAAACAACAACATGAGAGTAAAAATGCGTTTTCTGCCACATGCAGTCTTTTCCTCTTTATAAAGTCATAGTAATCATAAAAAAGGTGCACTTCTTCAATAACATGTCCAGCTGTGATTTTTGTCAATGTTTCTACACTAAGTAGGTTTGGACCATATTGGTGATAAGCGTAACTGGAAGAACAGGTTTTTTGCAGAAGTACTATGGCTAACTCAGTAAGTAATGGTATTTCTCGGTAACTCCGTAAGACGTTGATGTTTTTGGAGGTGCTGTGCAGTGGCCCCAGTACTCCTTTGCCTTGGCTGAAATGGGGGTGCAGTACTGGTGAGCACCACTAAAAGGACTGGAACAGTTCTTATCAAAGAGTCTGGATTTTCATCTTAGACAAAATGAACAACTGTTAATCTTTAGTTAACAAGTGCATTTCCCTTCAGGATGTATGATACACAGGGTTATTAGAAGGAAATAGAAAAGTAGAAAATTCTTGTATTATTTCAAAATATGCGCCTGCTAAGGGGTGTGGGAGGGTTTCCCTTGTCCTTTTTGCTTTGTGGGATTACCAGAAGCTGATCTACAGGTGTGGGATGAGGACAGGAAGAAAACAAACATGGCTGAATTTTGGCAAATTATAGTTTTGTTTTATGTTGCAAGAAAGGTAATAAATTAAAAATTCCAGAAGGTGTTTCTACTTACATTCTTCTGTGTGGATTTAGCACATTTACAAGAGGTTGGTTTGTGAATTTTGGCCCTTTTCAATAATGCTTCTCACACTGAAGTCATAGTAGATCTACAGGGAAATCTGTAGTCCTGTGGTGAGGAATTACTAACTAAAGTGTCCATTGTATCTTGCATAATAAATTGAATTTTCCATGTTTTTTGTGTAGGTTTCTTTTTTGGCAGCAATTTCAGTTTTTCTTGGCTTCCTCATCTTTTTCCTCTTGCTTTTTATTTCAGTTTAAAACTGAATTTCTAGCTGTAACTTTGATTCATTCTCTGATCTAGCTGTATTTTTGTTGTTGTTAAAATTCTGACAGGGCTGTGATGATTTAAAAAAAAAAATCCCCCCAAACCCTAACAACCTTTGTATGTCTTTAATTTCTAGTGTAAATGATAGTGGAATTTGTCTGTCATTTTGTAGCAATCAGCACCTGTTTAAGAAGCTCCTCCTGTGTTCTAAGCTTTTAGATCTCTCTCAAGATTAACAATCATGTCGATGCACCTGTTTTCCCCTGTAATGATCATTCATGGTTTCGTAACTCCCCTGTCCATATAAACTGCACAATATCTCTTCTAAGGAATCAACGTGGTGTGTGGTAAAGAGAAGTATAAAATAGATACAATTTTATCTCTTCAGGCTGCTTAACAAATATTAAATAATTGAGCCTTGCTGTTCTGCAGGTTTTATTAGTTTTATTGCCTTATTTTCCAAAAAGGGACCAGATTGTGGATACCAAGATAGGGCTTTTTAAAAACTGTGTCTGTACTCCTCTCATCTGAAGATCATACTTTTTAATGTGGAATGGCGCTCAGTGTCCAGTTCTTGCTTCATGTAATGGTCATCAGAGTTCATGGGCAATCATATGCTTTGGTGAGGATTGAGTGCATCTTGTTCCTCTTGTCTTGAGGAATAACAGTGCTTATGGAGTTTTCCACTGTTGTTTTTTCTTCATTACAGTCCAGTCTTTAGAGGAGTCTCATGACCTTGATGGTGGAGAAGACTGGGAAAATACCCTCTTCCATAGTGTTTTTTTTAATGCTTTTATCAAATTTTGGAATTTTTGTGTAAACTTGGCAAAAATTACAATTTTTCTAATGGAGCAGAACCTTGCAGAGCCGATGTTGGTCAGATGCTTCCATTCTTCACACAACTGAAGTAGAGGAAGAGTAGGATTAATGCACCTTCAAATAAAATAGATTTTTAAAAAGTTATTCTGGTTTTTAAAGTTGCAAAAGAAATGCAGAATGTTGTAAGTTTTAAAGCTATTTTATCTGCAGTTCTTAAAATAACACAGAAGAGGAAAAAAACCTCAGGTAGCAGATATTTCTCACAGTGCGTAGTTGAAGGATAGACAGTGCTTACAGCTGAGAACAGTAAACAAACCAAAGTATTGGCTGGGTGTAATCTAGAAAATCCTCTTTGCCTTCTATTTATGAAGACTACTAGTTGTCTGCATGACTTGTTGTCGTCTTTTAGCATGTTTTTTACTTATTATCCTTTTTCCAAAATGAAGTTAAAAATAAGTATAATCTTACAGCATTTACCAAATACCTATGGTATATATTAAACCAGAGGACTTAATTTGATTGCATTTTCCTTACTTTTTCTTATTATTTCAAGGAGAATTCATGACATCTTGACAGTTTCGGTTCATTATTGCCCTTAAATTAGTTAGGGCAAAGGTTGGACTCAGTGATCCCAGAGGTCTCTTCCAACCAAATCGATTCTGTGGTTCTGTGAAATCATCTACATATGAAAGATGGGAGAGTGCTTTTAATTTTGTCATTCACATTTTACTGCAAAGAAGAGAAGCTATATTATGCTTAGGTTTCTTTTTCTGTTGCAGTGTAGTTTGCAAATCTTTAGAATGTACATACTCCCTGCGACTGCATTTCTGTATGTCTAGTGCTTTAAGCATGAAAAGAGCAATGGCAAGTGGGGATGGAAGATGCTTTTACAGAAGTGCACATGGGTTGTTCTTTGACACTGCCGTACTGCTCTTCAGATTTCTTCAGACTTCGTTTAAAACTGAAGCTCGTCTCTGTCTCTTGGGGTAGCTTTGGAAAAATCTTGAAAGTGTGAACTAGCTCCAAGCATGTACAATTATATCTGCAAGTGTTTGAAAAGTACTTTTGAAATAGGAGCCCTGTCAAGCACAGACCTACTTACCAAAATGGCGGAGATGCCAGTGAAATACCTTGGTGGAAGTGGTGAAACAGCTTACAACGTTTATCATAATGTTGAAAGCGTTTATGAAAAGTGAAAAGGCTATCTTGAGTGGGGGAGCTGCTGCTCTTTAAAATTTTTGTGTTTGTGAAGAAGGGACCAAACAAAAATTCCTCAGAGGATTGAATGGAAATTGGTGAAGAAGAGCTAATCTGAGGAAGCTCAGTACAGCCCGGTAAGCAGAGAAAATCTCATTGTATGTGATTACTGAAAGAGGAAGCCTGTTTCTGGTGCTTTGAGTTGGGTGAGTGTGGAAAAGAGCTAGTTTCTGTTTCCTCCTGTGGACTTTGCTTTTGGTGTGACTACTCAGTTTTGGTTTTGTATAAAAGTTGTACATATGACTAATTAGCGTGACTGCCTGACAGCTCTTGGCAAAATAAAGTTTTCAAAATACTTAAGTGCTTTTATGTTTACTTCAGGTGACATATATTTGCATTTATGATATAAAACACACTGAGCTTTTAAATCCTCTCAGCTGCACAGATGCAAACTCCACTAATCCCAAAGAAAAATGTGGTCTGGTATTCATTAAATGCAGATGAGATTCCTTTTTCAGTAAGCACGTAAGCAGATATCTAAATTTAGGAACATGTGCAGTTATAATTAGTGGAGTATTCTGAATCTTTTTATCTCCTTTCCTGCACTGGAACTCACTGCTGTGTCTTCGAGAGGTCTCGGACCCTAAGCCTTACTGTGGAACCTTGTTTATTCTGCTGCCTTTGCAGAATGCTCTTTATATGTAGATTTTATTGACTGCACACCTGTACCTTTCAAGCTTGCTTTGCAAACCTTTCTGTACCTGCTAAGAACTGAGGAATTCAAGTGCCTAGTATATTCAACAGTGATGACAGGAGAATGTAATGAACAAGTATTTTCGTTATTTTAGTAACTATGCTTGGAGGAATTGGTTGGGTGCTAGTGGGGCAGAGGAGACGGGGAGGTTGGAAGTCAGCCTGGAATGGCCACTTCTTTCCCTGCCTCCCGGCCCAGTCAGTGCTGGGGATCCAGCTGGAGGGTCTATGGGCTTGCTACTGCTGCTCCTCCTCCTCTTCAAAATCCGTTGTTCTCCTCCTTTCTCTCAGAGAACCTCTGCTCACCCTTTTGGCTTGCAGAGAAGAGGAGAGGAGAAGAAAGGGCCAGGAGAGGGTCAGGTCAGGAAGGTGGGGGAGAATCTCAGGCAGGAGCAATAGTTACAGTAGCCTGTCACTGCACAATGGGCCATTGGTGGAGAAAGTCATCCCCTTCTTTTTGAATAGGTGAAGTAGGTGGTCTGCCACTCTGGGCAGCTATCGGCTCTGTTTACAATTTAAGCTGTCCTTAAACCATGTTAATTAAACAAAAAACAAAACAAAAACAAACCCCAAGAGTTACTTGTTTATTGTCTAAACATTATGTTAGTTCTAAATACAAAATAAGCTGGATTTTAAAACAATCTTTATACTTGTTAACCATTCTACCAGTAATAAGAAGATTCCCTACTGGTAAAATGCAGTTCTTCTGTTTGGTGGAATAGAAGTTCCACAATATGCAAGAATGGAACAAAGAAAGTTGGAAAAACATGAAATAGTGTTCTGTGGCAGTTGGAGGGGGACTTTTGGCATGGAGAGTTTTAGTTGTGTTGGAATTTGATCAGGGCATTACATGACCAACATGTCAGCTTCTCAACAAAAAATAAAAGAAGGAGGTACAGATTTTAATGGGCATGGGAATGAAAGTTCTAAATAATATGGCAGGCCTCAACATTGATCATTTGACCCAGAAGAAATAGTTGTGTATTTTAGATGTGAAGTATCTACAGAATCTGAATGTCACCTCTGAAATGAGATTTTGAGAGGGCTCTGTGTCCGCTGCTCACTCATCCTACAGTGGTCAGTGATGATGTTTCCACTGACTTCTGTGATAGCGGCGATTGCAGAGGAGTCAAGATGTGAAACCCCTCCCTCAGTACTGGAGGGAGAGCCTCTTCCATCCAGTGGCAGAAATGGTGTGCATTTTGAACAGAAATCATAGCTTTAATCCAATGACCAGTGCTTAGTTACTGATCTTGCCCAAGAACATTTGATTAATCCTGACTTCAGTTTAAACTGAGTTAAATCTCCAAATTAAAAAAAACCAAACTGAAGTTCCACAGTAATTAAATTGTTTTACATCCATTTACAAATAAAAAAATGCTTGTAACTGCAGTAATGTAATTGCATAATATTAGGCCTTCTGTAAGCAATCTCCTGTGTTTCCACTTATTTCTTCCATGGTAATAAGGAAGTGAGGGAAGTCGTTCTTAGAAATCCAGCTTTGTAACTGAGCATCAAGTAGAGGCAGTCTCTTATTTCTGGCACGTCTCTGTTTCCTGCTTGCAAACTGGTCTCTCATCTGGGAATTTCTGTTGTCTTCCAGTCTTGCTTGGAAAAAATATGTGGTGTAACCAACTTACCTAATGACAAAATGTTAGGCAAGCATGAGGTTGTACGCATGCAAGTTGTTTGCTCAAGTCCTCCTGAAGGCGCCAACATCAGTGGAACTTCTGTGTCAACTTACTGAATATTTGACTGTTTTGTAAAATTAGGATTTAATTTGTATGTTCTTTTCTTTTTGTTTGTACAGTGCTCACTGTAATGAAATTTGATGGAAATTTTGCAAAATATTATCACAAATAGCTAAAAAAGTGGCTATTATGTGCGATAGCATGCTGTCTTTTTGGTCTAAGACAGGAAAGATGTTAGACCAGTGCCATAACAAAACACCAGAGATCAGAGATGATGAGCTTAAACTGGTTTAGCACTTTAGTTCACAATCTGATCTAATTAGCATTGCAGGGGTTTAGTCCTGCTAACCAGAACCATGACTTGGAACGAGACTACCAAACTGCTTGTCTGAAAAACTAGGTTAGTAATTGTGCCCATCTCATTCCTCTGTCTCTGTTACAGTACTGCTACCAGTTTCTGGCAGTTGCACTACATTTTGTAATGTTGAGATCTATGTATCACAAACTGAAATAAAGTTGCTAAATTAATTTTCAGGAAGGTTTTGGTAGTTTATTATTGCATTATTAGACTATTATTCCAAAAAATGTAGCATGTTTGCCTACAAGTTATGTTTAAGTTAATGCTTTAAGTACAGAATTTTTTTGAAATGAGGAAAATAATTTTGCAGTTTAAAATGTATTTCTTGTGATGAAGAGAACAGTAATCCTTTAAGTGATAGTGAATAAATAATTCGTGTGGTCACCCTTTATCTTGAAGGCCTGTAGTTAAGCAATTATGTGTTACTTTAAATGGATCGATGCTTTTTAAAATCTGGTTTCCAAGTATGTGGAATGCAGAGATGTTTTGCTTTGGACAATCTTAAAAACGTGTTTTAGAAAGTCTGAAGATTTTGAACTTGCTACTCCTTAGTTTTCAGTATCCTTGCAGTGTATTTATTTGAAAATCAGCCTTTTACTAATTTGAGAAGATAAAATTGGTCCCTTAAAGTATTGGTGTCAATGGATACAGAAAGCCTTAAAAGTGCAGTATTGGTACCTGTCAGAGAGCTCTATGTCTTCATCTCATACATAATATCAAAGGAAATTGATTGTACTTGGAAATACGTATTTCCTGTGATAGTCTCTTTCCAGTAAGTTAAAAGCTTTTACCCTCGTTTCAGGTTGTCTAGGCTTGTAGTAACTTTATGTTAACTTTGCCAGAATGATGCAGGGACCTGTCTAGTCTGATTCATATACATGGCACAGTTATGGCTAAAGGGGAATTTAACAGGCTAGTAGTGAGAAGATACCTAGTAGAAACAACAATGGCCAGGATTTATGAGTGTTTTTGGATCAGAATAGGCTAGTTCTAGTGTACACAGGAGAAATACAGAGCCCTCGCCAAGACCTTGTTCCTATAAAGTGTTCTTTGCATCCACCCACGCAATGTAGTTTGGCGTTTGCTTGATGACGTAATAATAATATTTTTTCTCCTGTATGTTTTCTTACCCTTAGGAAATAATCACTGTAATAGAATTTGCTGGTTAATTAGCAGTGTGTAAGTTTGCTGCTTGCCGTTCTGAGAGCTCTTTAACAAGTTCTTGAGAAATCTTTAAAAACTTCAGATTTCTCTTAGAAGATAAATTTTCCTGTTTCTTACACTGCCCTCTAGCGCTGAGCACATTTTGAGAGTTATCTTCAAACATCTTTCTTCAGTGTAAAGTAACTTTTGTGCAATGACTTTTTAGGAACTGTTAGTTATCAAAGTCTGCCAAGGCAGACTTCTCTACATGAGTGTCTGTCCTTTTTGGGTGAACATACTCCATATATGTTAAGTAGAACAGGCAAGGTTTTGTACAAATGAGACAAACATCCATTTGTCAAAACCTGAAAGCTGCCTGTGTTTGCAGCCTGACATCTCCACCAATTAACAATCAAATAAAATGAAGTTCAGGACACGTAGCCCGGGTAAGTAGAAGGTCTTGCAGTATTCTGTACCAGTGTCTTGCAGCCTTCTGGGACCAGTGGCTTCCGCTGTGTCTCCTTGGGAGAAGCATTTGGATCTCTTACATTTGCAAGTGCCTTGATCTGGAGCAAAGTCAAGCTGAGTCTTAGGTGACTCTTTAGCAGGAGTGAGCTGCCTTCTGACATCTTCATGATTTGGGTCGTCGCTGCAACGACTCGCATTCTGTTGCTGCTCTACCTGCATTACTTGAAAACCAAACTCGCCGTACACAGGCTGTCCATTTGCTGTGCAAGAACTTGAATTGCTCTCAGTGGCTTTCAGTAAGTATATGTTAGCATCCCTTTTTCAGTCTCTTGCAATATATTAGCTCATTCCATTATTTCAGATCTGAGAAGACTTGGTAATACGGACTTCTTAATTTGAATTCAATTATCTCATGGATCTTTTTATTGCCAAACATCTAATATACCCTGGTATTTCTGATAAGAAGTCCCTGAAAGGAAATGACAAATCAGTACATTATTGAGAATGTGTGGCACAATTAACTTAATCCATTTATGAGTGTATATTTGATAAATAGCTCCCCACAGTCTTGTCTAGTGAACAGTTAATGGGAAAATCTAGGTAATGTGAAGACAGGAGAATGCTGTGGAGGCACGGGGCACCCCTGCCCTGGGGAGCCGTTCAGGTGCTCTGTGTAGTGTTCTTGAGCGCTGGTGTCGGTGTGACTCCGAGGGAGACCCAGATGGATCTGTCGCAGAGTTTCAGGATGGCCTGTTTGGCCAAAAACGAAAGAGGGGAAAAAAACAGAGAGCACTTTGGTGTGGGCATGAATCTGAGTAAAGATTCGAAACACCTCTCTCTGGCTCTTAGTTTATATCTACTTGTGTCATTCATAAAGGGAAAAGGCAGTCTGATATTGGTGTTTCTAGAACTTTTAAGTGACTTCAGGGAGGGAAAGGGCTTCTGCTAAGCTGCAGAACCAGACTGAGTTTCCACCTTAATACACACAATAAGCGTGGGATTATTTCTCAGGAAAAAAAAAAAATTGTCCCAGAGATTTTGTTTTTTTTAGAAACGAATGAAAATAAGTGTGAGCAACACTCTAGTAGCTTACCATTATGTATGTGTATTCACTGCATTAAAATGCATTAGTGGTAACATATTGATTAATAATAATAATAAATTGTGTTTCGGTTTCTCAAAAATGTCAAAAATTTGTTGAGAGAGTTTTTGGCATTTCCTTCTATATATGCTGTCATATACAGTTTAAAGTTTCGTACTGATTGTATACTATTCATAGTATTATCATGGCTTCTTGACAGTTAGCTTTTCAGGAAAGTATCACCTTTTCTGGGGGTGGTTTTTTTCCCTATTCCCTGTCTGATCTGTCCAGTGTTGACACTGACTACAGAGTATGCTGGAATATGCAAAGACTGGGTATTGAGTTGACTCCTCTCAAGGTGGTTGTGTGTTTTGTATCTAGTTTGAATCAGATTTATTTTTTTTTTAAGATTAGGGCTTCGCTGCTCTTCATACTCTGTACAGACTGACTCTGACAGGCTCTGTCAGTCTCTTTGGGGAACCCTGGCAACTTCAATATGACTTAGTGAGCTGTAATTAAGCAGTGGTAGCAGTACTTAACCCACTTAGATATTTCATTTTTTCCTAGGTGCACTTCCATTAAAGTCAGTTCTTTGGGAACAAAACTAGACTCTGGCAAGGGGAATTAACTTAACTTGAATATTCAAAACAGTAAAATTCACTTTTCAGTCCAAAACAATATTAATGTTGACACCTTGTCAGCAGTATTGTGATTTTTTTGGGGGGTGAGAGAATACATAAAATAACCTTTCTGAGGGAAGCTCTATCACTGTTACTGTAAGTTTGATTTCTGTCTTCTGAGTATACTTTTCTCTATGGCTGATGCAGTGTTGCATCTTGGTGAACTGCTTCTGCCATTGCTTGTTGGTGTTTCATGGTGCTGTACAAACAAGGACGTAATGTTTTCATTTCAGAGGTTCATTCATCTGATAGAAGATTTATCGCAGTATCCTGCATGGGATCAGCCTTCCAAGACAGGAATTGTCAGACTGTAATTATTAAGGATACTGATAACATGTTTGCATTAGTATCAGTAGGCTTTGGAAGCAGGGTCTTCCTCTATGTGTCTTCCTGTGTGACAAAATTTAGGTAAAGTTTTCACAGTTCTGAAAACTATATCAAGGCTGTATGACCCAAGGCAAGTCTGGGATTTTTACCTGTCACGTAGAGTAGCCTCTGGTGAGAGGGTACAGAGGTTATAGATTGGCTAACAGATGAAGGGCACATGTAGAGGAGAAGGATGAAAGGATCCTTCCTTCCACAGAAAACTGAAATGCTATTGCCTGCAGGAAGTCGAATATAGATTTTTTTGAGTACTGGGAGCCAGAGTCTGAGGCCATTAGTACTTAGAATCCTGAAACAATTCTCAAAGTAGCAGCAGAGATAATCTAACAGATGAAGTTGCTGTGAGCTTCTTGAAGATTATCTCAAGAACCTGAAGGCTGCTGAGGTTGTGTGAGAAAGTCAGTTCCATCAGTTTCTTCAAACTATGGTACTCTTTCGTAAAAACATTTACTAGATTATCTTAACTTCCCACCTGAGTGTGTGTAGTTTTGCTCAATTATTGATGCCTTCTGCATGTCTTTAGCTGACAGAGGGAGATTTTTGCAGAGAGGATATTTTTACTGCCTTACTGTCTGTCCCTTCTTGTTACTGGCACTTAGTGAGATCAGTGTATAAGGTTACACTTACACTGCAGATTTTGTAAAACACTTCTGATACCATGGAAGGCATTTTTACAATGGTAAAGCTTTGAGATGAAACAGTGCTGCTTTTGTGAGTAGACCTGCAGTCAAATGAGGGATAGAACCAAAACAAATCTTAGGGACTAGTAACAACAAACAACATGTCTGAATCTGTGCAACTAGTTTTGCAGCCCTTTTCTAGCTTGATCCGTTCTCTTAATTGTAAACCTGTTCATGGTAACCTTTCTTAGGAAGAAAAGTTGAAATCTGAATGAAGCTGAAAAATGAGTATTTCTAGAGACCTTGAAAGGTTTTTATGGAGCTAACGATGGCAGTGTGGTTTTCTGTTGAAGCTGGCTATTTTATTAGTCATGTCATTCTTGGCAGTGTTGGTCTGAAGAGAGTTTCCTTTTTCAGGTATGTAATTTGCGTCTAAGTGAGTTTTTTACAAAACTTACTAGTTCATAATGCTTAACCATATTCATTTAGTTACCATAGTGTAACTGTTACCAGAATTTCTTAGCTGTTCATAGGAATGGACCTTTCTGCTGCCATTTTCTGTTGCATATTTTCATCTGAGTTCTTTACTTCAAGACCTTGTGGTATGTGGTGGGTTGACCCTGACTGGATGCCATGTACCTACCAAAGCTGCTCTATCCCTCCCTTCCTCAACTGGACAGGGGAGAAAAAAACACAACGAAAGGCTCATGGGTCAAGATAAG
>NW_009616566.1:0-9385 GCF_000690535.1 Cariama cristata
TCTATCCCAGCCGAAACCAGGACACATATCTGTCTGTCTGTCTATCTGTGGGTGAAAATTCCTCTTGCTAATAGTGATATTTTTCCTTCAAAATACCTGTCAAATCTGACTGATACTTTTTCACATGTTGTTACTTAGGTGAACTTGAATGCTTTAGAGCAATTAGATATATGAAGTTAAATACACCAATATCAATCTAAGTCACCAACACTAATTGACCCTCAGAAACTGTGGATAGAGAAATTAATTGGATACTTTCTTTTACTTAACATAATGTAAGAATAATCTTTAGAGGTAGCAACACTCCATACCATTGCCAAAAATGTATCTGAGGGGCTGGAGACAGGCAGACTCATCCACAGTTTTTGAAAGTTATAATAAATTTTAAAAGTAGAATTTATATTCATTTTGGATCTGTTTCTGTCAGATTTCCAAATTGAGATGGTGTTAGACCCACAATAAATAGCAGGAAAACACACGGGTATAATAAAAAACCATGGCATGAAATTGATACTTTAGACAAAAACTGCAAACTGAAGAAGCATCAAAAATAGTGCAGTGCAGTCTCCACGTTTAAGATAGGTGTTGTTAATGCAGAATCTCACAGAAAAACATTTCCTTGGGGGGAAGGAAAAAAGCAAGGTCATTAAGCTACTGTACATGTTCTATCCTTATAAGCACTTATTATTATTTACAGTACAGCAGCTAAAAACATTTTAGAGGTTTCTGGGCATTATTCTCTGGACTGTTCCAGGCATAGCTGTTAGGCTGCACTGTTAGTGGTGCTTCTTCCCGGGAGTCAAAGTCTGACAAATGTGATGAAATGCAGAATGCTGATAATCAGAAAAAAACACAGAACTTAAATGCAACAAAGGTTTGGGCAATTCATATGTGAACTTATAGGCTGCCAGTACTCATTTTATTTAACATTTACTGCTACTCCAAGCAGATTTTTTAAAAAAAGGATCTTGATTGTGGTTTTGTGTCTTCTTGTGTCAAGGTCAGGAGCAGATGTTTGAACTTTCTAATCTCCTCTTGTCAGATCAGCACATGGAAAAATCAAACAATGCTGCCTGCTACTTCTAAGCCTTTCAGAGACTTTCTTTTTCAGTGTCTGTTGGAGAACATAAGCATGAAAATGTTCAAACCAAATGTTTGCCAGGCGTCTCACAGTGTTCATGTAATCATCAGTGCTTAAAGACTTTGAGGAAAGGCATGAAGTTCTTATTCCTCTTTGAAAGATACTGCTGATTCTACTTGCCCATTAATGCCCTAATTCAATAAAACAGAAAATGCTCCTTTGCATTGGTTTAACTATTCTAAATCAAAGTTTCTAAGCATTGTTTTCTAGTTTACCTCTGTGAAGAGCATAGCTGTGTACAGGACATAAGAAACTATGCTCAGGAGTAACTGACTTTTGTCCTAGTTTTTAATTAAATCTCAGATAAAGTAGAGGAATGAAGGCTGGGCTTTTAGGAAGTAGTTAGGGTGTTTAAGTGCCCAGCCTTTAATTTTTGGTGGAAACTGAGCAGAGAACTTTAAGGCACTTTTGGTAGTCTTGCCTCAATCTGTGATGTTGATAAATTCCATCATTACAAGATTCTGCTCAGATAATGGACATAGCACTATTTATTTCACTGAAGTACCAACGTATCACAAGAAACAAACTCAACTCTGTCTTCTTTGCCATTCTCCTCTTCTTAGATCCATTTACATGTAACTGGATTTCTGCAGCTCTTTCATCATATCCCATAGTTCAAAACTCCTCTTAGTTCTTGTTCAGCATTCTTTCTAGAGCTTTATTCCATGTTTCCTCCTCATACTGGTGTGGAAAGCTTAATATTCTGGCAGTTTAAGTACAGCCTCAGACCACATCTCTAGAAATTCTTGGACTTCTGTTGTCATTGATTTTTCTTCCTTTCTTTTTCTCTTCTTTGAGCAGTTGTTTTCTTGTTACATTTTTCTGTGTGTCCGTTTTAACCCCTGGTCTAAAAAAATATGCTGCAGCTTTTGGACGTAGGTCAAAATGAAAAAAGGATAAGGGCTACATTCTTAGTTTTAGAATAAGACCAGCAAGAGAGTATGAAATTGAATCATCCCTTCCTGGCAAGTGTAATTATCACTGCAATCACCATTCATTATCTGTTTCCACCCTTTACAGATGTGCTAAATATTACTGTGAATTCAGAAAGTTATAATTTCAACTTAATCAAATGAAAAAAATAGAGCAGCACAGGTGTGTGCTTTAAACAGGAAATGATACTGATCTCCATGAATCTCAGAGCTGCCTTCCTTAGAATGACCTGAAGAAATGTACCAAATCCGTGTAAAAATGGTATATGCTGGGGTTAGGGTAGCAGCTATACAAAAGAAAGTATTTCAACCAGTTTAGCTATTGTGTTTGTCATTGTTGGAAGCTGACTGCTGAAATGTGAAACCAGTTCCACCTCTTAGCTGGGCGTTTATTCGCCATCTAAACTGGAACATTGCAGATCCAGTAATTATGTTTGGCATTCAGTTTGTGTATTTATTTATCCTGTTTTAAGCAAATAACTTGTAGCTTCACTCCTATAGATGCTCCCTGGCAATTATCTATATGAAAACAAGGAATCATATTTTAACAAGGTATAATTGTAATTTCTCTGTATTTTGAACCTTATAAAAATGACTCAAAGCATAATTGATTCTGCCTATAAGTAAACTACTGTGGGATGCAGATTCATTCACACCAGTCATTGCTGAAAAGTTAAAACAAAATTCAGACTTGGTAACATATCAATGTTCTCATTTCTCAGATAACTTATGTTGTGAGATTTTTGGGGTAGCAATCAGCTTTTTCTTCTGTTTGTGTAGCAACTGGTACAATGATGTCTTTATTTATCACTGGGAATTTTGGGTACTATCTCAGCAAACAAATGTTTAAAATCCATTGTTTAAAAATCTTACAGTGCATGAAAATTTTTCCAAGTTGTTATGAATGACTACTATGTTAGTGGAAAAACTTTATCTAACACGTAAATGCTATTATTTAGTATTTCAGCATTTATTTTTGCATGTCGCCTGAGCTCTGTTCATACCCAGGGAGATTAGGTGCAAAGAGCTGCCTTTATTTCCCTGATCTTGTGGCATTCAACTCTAGCTGAAGGTCTCTCCGGTGACCTTATATTTCTGTACGTTAGAATCAAAGTCTTCACAAAACATATCTCATCTGGAATACTACTAAAAATAGTGTGTAATAAAAGAAGTTTTAAGAGTGGCAGGAGGGGAGGAGGAAATTACTTCAATGGAAATAGTAAGGGAGGGAGAAGACCTAAAATTTCCTGGAAGTGATGGGTGTGGGAATGGCCCTAACCCACGTTATCCTCTAAATTCCTTCAGTCACTATGCCCAGCTACTGATTAATTACAGTAGGACAAAACAACATTTCAAAATACGTTTCAGCTTTAGAATGAGTGAATATATTGTCTGTCTAAGAGGGCTGTGTCAAAGTGTAGACATTTCAGTGCTTTTACATCAGGAAAATAAATAAATGGATATTTTGTGCATTGTGTTATTCAATTTAGAATCTTATATGGATTTGCCTTTTTAAATTTCATAGCATTGAAAAGTGCTAGAGATAAAAGTAGAATTCATTTCATTCTCCATTAGAGTAATTAGATAGCTGTGAAGGGCACAGAACACCACCTACATTTCTACATGTTTTTTGGAGTCCAGAATAGTGGTGTCTTTGGCCTTTTCTCCAAGCAACCTGTATGAGGCTGAGTTGTGAAATTTCAGTACTGTTCCTCCTTACTCCTCCCCAAGTCAAAGATGTTAGTGAAGTCCCTTAAGAAACTGAAACAGGGTAACCCTCCTTGGTTTTGTATCTTCAGCTTGAGGGGAGTTACTGACAGATGCTGTTCTTGAATTATTATGTGGCTTAACTTGAAAGATTGCATTGTGCTGATGGGAGAGGGTAGATAGGTTTGCTGAACTCGAACTTGACTAAAGATATTTTTTTTAGTTAAAAGCAACACTGTGATTATGCAACAAATTACACATAACCCTGTGATTTAGTAAGTCAGCCTGGTCAAGTGTAGTGACCGCCTTCTACAAGGTTCTTCAGTATTTCTCACTGTGATTTGGAGAGTCATTTGCATTACTGGCTGAGCAAAAGCCTGATATCATAGATAGGGTTTGTCAGCAAGCTGGCAGAACATAAGTTTTCCTTTCCTGGCACAGATCGCATTAAGAACTTTATCAGGGAATATTATGCAGACTCAAAATCTGTCAAAAATATGAATGACGGTGTGACAGAAACCACCTGCATAGCTCATGATGTTCTTGGATCAAAGTACCAGCAGAAAATTGCTGCAGTTATCCAAATAGTAAGTGTGGTTTTGGAACAAAGCAGAAACCTTGAGAACAAGTTGATATTTACCTTTTGTGACCTTAAAGCAGTTCTTTAAACCTTTTACCAAAGGACATACTGAATTTGTGGCAAGTGCTAGTAAGAAACAGTGAGTCACATATCCATGAATTGGTAAGGACTGTGTGAGACTAGAGTACCTGATACTTAAGAGAGATGAAAAAGATATTGTTAGATATGACTGCATAGGAAAGGGATTTCAAAAGAAACTATTGCTACAAAGTCACTGAAATGAAAATTTGCTTGATACAGGAGAAGAAACAAAGGAGGAAAGAATACCTAGTTCTTACAAAGAATTTTAGTCCATAAAAATAAAAGTACCTTTTGAAGGGAAGAACTTTCATCGGCTCCCAGTGTTGAAACTTGGGCAGTCTGAGTTGAAAGTGACCTGTCCAAGATCAGTCAATTGAGTGACTAATCAAAAGCTTAGGGCTCTTAGGTCCCAGCCGAGGGTCTTATCTATCAGTCCAACTGTTTACATTTGTACATGAAGGAAAAATAACCAGGTTATTTAATGTATTCTAGATTTATTTAATCTATCTAGAATCTATTCTAAATGCCACTCACTTCACTTAACAAAGGACATTCTGTGAAGTGATCAGCTTCCACCATCAATATGGCATAAGCATACAAGGCTTTGTGCAGTATTACCAATAACAAGCTAAATCTCTGTAAGTTAGAATTGAAGCTGTCTCGTATGCATTCAGATGTCACTTCAATGTCATCATTTTAGATAAATCTAAGAAAAACTGTGAGGATAATGTACTTACCACTCATGATGGGTGTAGTTTCGAAGATGGTTTTGTACAGTTGGTGAAATTGTTTTTTATCCAATTTATAGTTGTATTTAGTTGTCAACATCACTTTAGATGGAGTCTGAGGAAGGGTTATAACTTACAACAGTTACCAATAGAAGGATATTTTCCTGCAAATTTGAAGGTATGCTTTTGGTACTAATTGGCTGAAATTAGAGTCCGAGTGTGATCTGTTTGCTCTGTGGTGGCTTTGCCTCTTAGACGTCATTTTTCCTCTGCTGTTGTCACTGTGAATGAATACAGTGACTTGCTTCATCACTTCTTTTGTTCTATGGTTTGTTGAGAAACATATCCATATAATTGCTTTTAGGCCTCGGAGGAGCTTTCTAAGACTCATACACTGACTGGAAACTATATTTGGCAAAGAGTTATTGAAGGTTAATTGTCAGAATAGAAAAGTGTATCCAGTGGCTCTGAAGTGCTCTGACACAGGTATATTTTTGTTCTATAATTTGGAGTATTATTAACTTACAGCAAGAGCTGCAAATACAGTGAGATCAAAATTAGAATTCAAAATGATACTTGTGGTCCAAAAAAGCAGTGCAATTGTCAGCCTTTTGCCACATTTAGGCAACAGTAATCAGCTGTACAAACTCAGGATGGGGAAAAACTAGCTGCATTGCAATACTAGAGAAAAGGATCCAGGAGGTAATCATAAACTTGAACAAAAGTCAGCAGTGTCCTGTTGTTACAAAACAGGTAAAATATCATGCTGGGACATATAATCTCTGGTAGCACTTGTGAACACTGTCACAGTGATCTAACTTCTGCAGTTCATGCATCTCTTTCCAAACACCGGTCATTGTCTTGGCTTGTATTGTTTCTGTCGGTTGCAAAATAATACTTATGTTTCTTTTCTGATTTTGAGCTCTGCATGCCCATCACAGTGTTATTCTTGAGAGGTTTTGTACCCTTTTTAGTGTTCACAGTATCAACCTGAAGTGCAAAATGTTCTTTATTTGCAAATCTAACTGGCCAAGAGCAAATAGTCTTTCAGTAGTGTCATTCTGAGATATTTGTCCCAGATGACCATCATAATTTGTTTGCTTTTGGCTTTGTTTTGAGATTCAGACTGCCTGTTTCTGTTAACGAATGATTAGGTCTCCCACTTTTCACTCCTCAAGGATATGTGTTTGCAGTTTTAAAATTTTCAATTTTAGATGCAAGGCAGTTTTCTTCAGCATCTGCAATGCAGTTTCATAGTTAGTGTCCTTGCCTGATCTAACAGGAAAATACTGAGATGTGAAGTACATCAGAACCAGTTATTCTAAGAACTAAACCTATTTTCTGACTTATTTTCTCACTGCTGGCAGCCATTGCTGGAAGAGACCAATGCAGCACTATTTAAATCTGCAGTTATTCCTTGTGTTTCCCAAAAGCCTCAGCTCTCTGGGAGCTTTTAATGGCTCCCATCTTGCAGTCATGTTTCCTGCTTTCGATACCCTGAGCCAACTGAATGTCCAATTCGTCATTATCCCTGATCATTATGCCCCCTGTGGCTTTGTAACATGAGCTTCTGCACAGCACAGTCACTGTTTGAACTCCCCCTGAACTCATCCTCGAAGATATGGTTCCCCAAACCAGAGAAATATCTGAATCGCAAAACCAGTGATTTGAACAGGAATACGAAAGACAGACGTTATCAGAAATAGAAGACAACTTGGTTTTATATAGACATATTCCTGGCATTTCCATGGTCTTGCCTGTGTTTCTTTTCTAAAAAATGATCACGCCAAAACAACCTTAGCAGAGTTGACCTGAGTAATGTTTTCCTTAGGCTATACGGTTTTGTGAAATGTTTTTCTTAATTGTGTTTTTTGAGCTAGTCCCTATAATATCATTAAAAGGTTAATTTCATAAGGGTCAAAGAGTATGATAGAAGAATTCATATAACTAATCTGGATAAAGGGATAATTAAATAGCATTACATTGATCCAAGTGAGAAAAATTCTGAGTTGTAATTGACGTTTTAGTGACAGAAGTCATGTAGGCACAAATGCTTGCTTGTAGAGAGTCACGGTGAAAGCCGGGTTCCTCAATGTCTCAAACGCTCTGTAAGAAAGCCTGTTAAATGAACAATTTAATGAATAATTATATTTTAGCACCAGTCATATAGTTATTCATTATAACATGCTTGTTTCATTTTACAGCTTTTTAAATGCTCACCATTGTTAAATACTTCCTTGATTATATATATCTGTAGAGTGGTCAGTCACTGTACCAAACCAGAGTTCTTCTGTGTCATTGAATTTGGAGTCTTTAACTTGCTAAGTGGCCTTGCAATAAATATTGTGGGTTACTTCAAATAAAACTGAAAAATAAGAGCAGCTGTCTCAGTCTGAACACGACTCACCTGAACAGAGAAGTTCAAGCAATATACCTTGAAAAACTGAACAGTAGTATCACACAAAAGAGTGCAAGCTCAGGCTGCATAGTTTGCAGTGAGGCACAGGGCATTGATAAGTGAGCATCGGTTACTAAAAGATTGATTTGACCCATGCCTGCTTATCTCAGTCTAAGGCTTGGAGAAGATACCATGCTAAGTGCCCTGCTCAGGCTGAGTGGCAGTACTAGGGGCTGTTCTCTTTAACATTCCTGTTTCTGAGCTATACTAGTGCTGCTAACAGGCTATGTGGAGGGATGTTTAGCATCTTCATTGATCACATTGCTCTTATGTAAAAGAGTGTAATTCCTCACTTGAAAAATGTCAGTGAGCTTCACCAGTATTTCTGGAAGCATATCTGACAGATGTTACACAAGTTCAGAGCTCTTGTGGGGAAAAAAGTGGAGAGTGTGTTATCCCATAGGTTTACTTCAAGATCCACTAAAACCTGTTTCTTTAAAGGAATAGAAATAGTTCCTTCCTAAGGCTATCTCAAATTGCGGTTTTTATTTTCCACTGCAGATGTCCTGATTAGTTGGGACCTATCCTAACTGGACAGGTCTTTTTGTTGGGAGTACGATTTACCACATACGGCGTGTTTAATGAGTATTGTTCCATCTGCTCTTTGAGGACCACACTGACAGTGAGTTAATCATGCAATGAATGCTACTGATATCAGCGGGACTGATGTTATCGCAGCTTCTCTCTGATGTGAATGAAAGACACTCTGTTTTTTCAAAATGTCCAAGATGAGGCTACTACAGCTCATGGTGGGAAATACCGAATTAATAGAATTTTGTTTAACTGTATGGATTAATTGTAATTAATTATAGTTACAATTACAACCCCATGCAATGCTACAGGCTTGGAGAAGAGTGGCTGGAAAGCTGCCTAGTGGAAAAGGACCAGTGCTGGTCGACAGCCACCTGAACAGGAGCCAGCAGTGTGCCCAGGTGGCCAAGAAGGCCAACGGCATCCTGACTTGTATCAGAAACAGTGTGGCCAGCAGGACTGGGGAAGGGATTGTCCCCCTGTATTTGGTGAGGCCACACCTTAAATGGTGTGTTCATTTTTGGGCCCCTCACTACAAGACAGACATTGAAGTGCTGGAGTGTGTCCAGAGAAGGGCAATGAAGCTGGTGAAGGGTCTGGAGCACAAGTCTGATGGGGAGCAGCTGAGGGAGCTGGGGTTGTGTAGTCTGGAGAAAAGGAGGCTGAGGGGAGACCTTATCGCTCTTTACAACTACCTGAAAGGAGGTTGTAGCGAGGCGGGGGTCGGTCTCTTCTCCCAAGTAACAAGTGATAGAACAAGAACAAATGGCCTCAGGTTGCTCCAGGGTAGGTTTAGACTGGATATTAGGAAAGATTTCTTCACCAAAACGGTTGTCAAGCATTGGAACAGGCTGCCCAGGGAAGTGGTTGGGTCATCATCCCTGGAGGTATTTATAAGATGTGTAGACATGGCGCTTAGGGACATGGTTTAGTGGTGGACTTGGAAGTATTAGGTTTACAGTTGGACCCGATGATCTTAAAGGTCTTTTCCAACCTAAATGGTTCTATGCTTCTATTCTATGAATCAGTGTTCTTAAGTGTTCTCAGCTGCGGCTATGGTGGCTGGTTGGGACTAGTTACATGACCATGTAAGTCTTGTATTTCTTTTTTCTATATGCATGAATTTAGTTCTTGTACCAAGCGGTCTGGTCTGAATATTCAAAAGCATAGAGTAGTAGACAAAATAAAAGTCTGATAATAGCAGAGCAACTAAATGCTTGGCATTCC
>NW_009616566.1:9416-27523 GCF_000690535.1 Cariama cristata
CACACCTACTGGGCTTCAGCAAAAACACCAGTTTGTGATACACGTGGTGGTATCTGTTGCGCATTGTTTGACTGGGTTGGATATTGTTGTTTTGGACATGTTAATTCCAGTTCTAGCTTGTCTTGTCAGGATAGTAGCAGAGTGGCTTTAATGAATGTACAGATCTCCCTGCTTAATTATAAATTCTGCAACAAGATAATTAAAAATCTGCTACTTGGCTATTTATATCATTAATTTCAAATTAGTCTTATTATGCTTTGCTGCTTGACAATAATCTGTACAACAAAAGAGACTTAGTGTGCTCATGGCAGTGGTATTTAAAAGCTGTTGAGAATTTGTATTTTATATTAAAGGGAAAACTGTATTAAACATTAGCGGAGAGCTGATTTTGTTACTCATAAAGATGAGATTAGAAATTAATCGCTAGTGCCAAACATTTAATAGGTAGGAGCAAGAAAACAAATACAGGTGTGAAATATACTTGTCAAAGAAGTTGATGTCAAAATGACCACTGTATTGCACAATGCAATGGCAACTTTTGCTCTTGTCATCAGAGTTTGTAAAAAATAGATAATGAAAGTCCCCAATATTTCAGTGTGCTGACTAAGGGGAACCATGAAGCTCCTGGCACTCAACAGAAGAATCTTGCATCTTTGCATTAATAATTCTCAAATGAATTGTGTTTCAGTGGTTTAGTTCAAATCACCAGGTCTGATTCTAGTCAGAAGGTACCCACATAACATAGTCCAGAGTCATAACAAATCACACAACTCAGTGTGATTTTTTGACAGGTTCCAGAGAAAAAGATGAGATGGAATGAGTGTGAAGCAAAACTGTTCATCCTTCTGTTAGGGGATGAGTGGAACTGAGTGATAAAATTTGAATAAGAGCTAGACAATTGACACCTTTTGGGAGAAGGGAAAATATACCAAGTGTTCAGTTCAAATAACATAAAATATTATAGAATGGTCAGTTTTAATCTACATCTTATTAAAATTATTTTCCAACTATTGACAAGATGCTTTTAGATACTGGCAAACCTTTTTCTTACTGAATATTGTGTTTTAATTTATCATTCAGTAGTGACTCATGAGAAGTTTAATAGTTCTATGAAAGACATCAGTACATAAATTTTGTTAAAAATGCTGTTCTTCGTTGCTCTTAGTTCAATTTTAAGACTTTAGTATGAAAATAAACTCATTCTTCAGTCCAGATACATTTACAGACCATAGTTAAGGAATTTAACAATGCCTTGGTGTGTGCTTTGTCTTTTTAGCAGATAACCAAAACAGTGCATGCTCTGGGACTGGGAGCATAGCTCATTACGTGTATGCTAAATTCATATGTAAAGTAATTGCGTAAGTAATAAAGCCAATTACATTGTACCCACATTCAAACATCTCAGAGAATTTAACTTGCAAAATTAGTGTGCCTCAACCTTCAGTTCACGCAGATTATGGTGTAAAATGAATGCATATTCAATTTTTTTGCAGTTTGTGTTTCTAGTACAGTTTTGAAATTAACTTTTCTGAAACAAGATTTTAAAGGTATGAATGAAGAAAGATTTATTTCCACGAAGAAGGGGAAGAGGAAAAATTCTAGGTAGAGACCTTGCAGGAAACCATGACTCATGCCTTGTTTATAAATGTTAATATTTGGTGTGTTTTGTACTCTCTAGTCAGGGTTTTTTTTTATATTACTGGTAAACTTTTGACCCTTGATAAAAAGTGTGAACACTGAACTACTTTTGAGCGCTGTTTTTATTTTTAAAAAAATTTGACTAAATAAGTGATATTCTGGCAAGCTCACTGTAGATTAGCTGACGGTGAAAATTTATCCAAAGGAGTAACAGGTCCTGAACACAAACATGTTGGCGAACCCTTCTTTAGGATCGTTACCAGTTTCAGTGAGAAATATACTGTATTTCCCATACTTATGTAATTGTACTCACATTCTCCAGCAAGAGGCTGAAAGATTCTTTGTTGGTTTTGCACACATACTTTTAAAATCAAATAAGCTGATGCATTTGAAATATGTTTCAGAGTTCTTTCATATTTAGACTACAATTAGCAGGACAGCTTTGTTTTACGTGTTTCATCACACTAAGAATTAACTTTACTGGCAGGGGGAGAGAGAGAAATATTTTATATACAAAAAGTCTACATTTCTCCTTTGCTTGTTGTTTTTCCTCTCTGGAAATGCTATTGCCAAAAACCAGGGTGAGCTTTCTTCTGGGTCTCCTTAAAGTTTTGCTGGAAGAGATAAACTTGCTGCTAGCCTTCTGTCATGAGTACACATAAACTTGGCACACGTGGAAGGGTGTCATCACAGTAAGCAGGGACTTGGGAAGAAGTGTGTGTGGTGGTGGCGAGATGGTGAGCTGGTATAAGGAGGAAAATAATGTAGATAATTTATATGTAGAATGAAAGATATAAATCTGTGAGTCTTATCTTTGAAAAGCAGTACTGTGTATTACAAAGCCCATAATAGAATCTAGACAGAAAGAAAAAATATTCAGATCATTGCTGTATGCATTACATTTTGTGAATATCTTTCTAATAGAAAGATACAAATGATCAAAATGTTATTGTGTTAGAATAATAGATTTCTGAGTCATACACAAGACATTTTTTTGTCTATGGCCGTGTTACATATTTGAGGATAGAGCTGAACTCAGGATTTCATTTATCACTCTTTGTAAGACTTTTAAAATTATGAATGTCAGATTTCAAGACATCTATGGGGAAACTGTTATTTAAAAGCAATTTTCACAATCAGAAAGCAAAGCTCTGGTATTATTAATGTTGCTATTTCAAAGAAACAGTTTTCTAAGATGATATATAATCACCTGTAAAGTTTTTACTGTTGCAGCTTCTTTTGTATCTAACCAATGGATAATGGCAATGTGACCAAAAAACAAACAGTTGTTAGAAAAGACACTGCAACAACTCCCAGATACTGCTAATCCCCTAGGGAAAGGCATGTGTGTATACTTCCAGATAGTTTCCATGTCTCTCAAACTGGATGCCAGAAATCTAATGATGAAAACCAGAAAATGTCAATAACTGTGCATAGACCAGCATATTTTAACCAATGAGAATGAAGTAAGTTCCAGAAAACTAAGAAATAGCTGAACTTGGAGACCGTGATAAAAGGCAGTGCAAAATACTTTCAAAACGTAACATGGAAAAAAAAATATCTTATTGTATCCGAAGCAGAATTATCTGAAAAAAAACTTTAAAAAATAATATTTATTTTTCATATACCATTCATCAGAACAGGCCTACGCTTCTTCCTATTGTCTTGCAATAGTTTCTTTATTATGTATGACTGATGGTTGTTTAAATTTTGTTTCAAGTTCATACTCTGCCACCTACACAAATTTAAAACTGGATTTGAATGTGAGTTAAGAAGAAAAATCTATGTAGTGGAGAGGCAGTTATGATAGATTCTTGCCTCTTTATTCTAGTCTTTCAGTTGAGAACTATTGTATGTAGAGAAAATTCATCCAGCCTACCGTGTCTGTTCTGATTCCTTTTAGCATAGTGTCTGTCCTGTTAAATGCCCATATATTTTCCATGGGGAACTGCAGTTTAGCAGAGAAATTCTTTTGGTCATGATCTTGCCATCATCCAACAGCCATTCTTAACATATTCCACAGTTACTCATGTTTTCCTTTCTGGATAATTTTGGAATTCTAAACTATTTTTTGCTATCTTTAATTATTGTGCCGAATATTTATACTGACATACATTTTAAACATTATCTTTAAAGAGTTTAACCATTATTTTTTTCTTGATATTGTGCAGCCCATCTGTACTAAGTCCTGGGCATCTTATTACCTTTTTCCCCCTTAAAGACCAACGGTATGCTTAGTCAGCAGTTGCTCTATTGTCCAGTATATAGTTGCCATTATACATAGACGTTTAGAAAGCACAGGGCACATCAATTTTTTTTTTTCCAGTAGAGGCTGAAATTCCATCCACTGTGGCCAATAACAATATTACACTGGCTCAAAACCAAAGAATGCCATGTTTTGACTTGTGTATCTCAGTGCTAATTTAGCATCATATATCCCAAAGGAATTTCTCCTTCTCATTTCCCCTCCCTTCCTCTCCTTCTCATCCCCCTCTTCCTTTCCACTGAAGATGCAGAGTATAAAATCCTAATAATATCAGGTAGAATCAAACAAAATATACGACTGTGATGCTGGTCATGTTCTTCAGAAGAGTTTTATTAATTGGAAAAATTAATATTCCCATGAGACATTGGTATTTGTATTTTTTGGTATTTCTACTTATTTGCTTTGAGCTTTGCTATGACTTTTAAGATGTAGTAAAATATAAAAGCAAAAGTAAAGGACTGGGAAGCTTCTTAAGCCAAGTTCCTGTGCTCCAGTCTGAGCAGGAAGGTCTTAGCAGGGAAATTAATCTCCTGCGTGATGGCATTGACGTAAGCCTCTGCTCAGATTGCGCGTGCATGTAAACAGGGAAAGCAAGAGAGAATAAAACAATTTTGTAAATATTCTTACTTATGAGAGGTAAAAAGGGAAGCCAGAACTGAAAGGCATGCACAACTATTTGCACGGAGCTTTAGCACATGCACTACGATAGATCCACTAACGTTTGCCAACTTTTCTATCTGCATTCTGAATGATTCACAATTATCTTCAGTACTGTCTAGTTTTTCAAGCTTGGAGAAGTCATTAGGTTAAGTTGTAGAGTGGGTTTTGCTGATGTCAACATGAAGAAATAAATTGAGACTGTCCTACACGTTTATGTACGCAGAGTGCAGTAAGCTTAATGCAAACCTGGTAGAGCGGTTGGGTGAAAAACTATTCAGCCTGATCTATGATAGGATGAACTGTGCTGAGGAATATGGTACTTATATGGAGAATGTGGGTACTATAATTTAGCTCTTAAACCACTACATAAACAGAGTTCTGGTAGGTAGTATTCTATATTAAGCATAACATGCTTGTGGTAAAGATTACCTTTTGTATGGCAGGCAATCACAGCATCTCCTATAGCATTTAACCTGTGTCTGGGGACAGTACAAGATATCAGACACTTGTGCAATTTTATTGGCTTGATATAGACAGATTTGGAGAGGCTGCATGTGGACTGGAAGCTGGTGAAAGGGGGTGCTGAGAGACATATCCCTTTCATTATCATGAAAAGACTGTGACAGCTATTCTGTCTTGTGGAGAGCCTTGGAAGACCCTCTTCCTTGCTGAAGTGACAATGATGGCACAGTGGATTTCACATCATCCCCTGCAGTTTTTTATGGATCCAGTTTAAATGCTTAGCCTGTATGCAGCCTTTATGGAGTGGATTTAATCCACCAATCATATAAATACCTAAATAAAAATCTTATTAGAAGTTGCACAAGATACACTATTTTCTACTGCAAAACTTTCCTCTTCATGTTTTAGTGACTGAATTAAATTACAAATTTCCTAACCAGTAAACTGGTACACGGTACTGTACTGTAAAGTAAAATAGCATTCTTGTCATAAGTCCTGCTTTAGATTTTTATATTTAAAAAAAAAGTAAGACGAGAAGCATGTAGAAATATCTTGTTTTCCCCCTCGCCTCCCCTTTATTTAGTCCAGAAAATAAATGGATGCATGAAACTTAGCTCTCCACTTGTTCTCTTGCTGCTCATGAACAATAGGGATAATCCTCTAACCCCTTGCTTTCTTATGGAAGCAGAGCAGAGATTATGGCATTTAATGGATTAAAGCTTTAAGTGTCACACTTTGTTTCCAGAATTAAGGTCCAAAGTTCAAAGTTTGGATGAAGAGGCAAATAGATGAAAGAGTCGAAAGCCCAAATGGTACAGGTGGGTGGTAAATGGCTTCACATGCACAAAAATCCCAAGCTAAGCAACATGTTCAGTTAGAAGCTCATAATAGCAGTTGGTTACCAAATAATTTTAGAACAATGAGGTTCGATGGTGTATTCAGAGATTATTTACTCTATTTTCTCCTCCAAGGCAAGGCTAATAATTCCTAAAAGGTGTTTATATAGCCTTTTAAAAATCTACCCTCAAAAACCTACTCATTGTGATTCCATGAACAGATTCCCTCAGCAATTAATGTGCTGCTTATTTTCCATTGAAAAGCATTCTTTTCACCATTGAATCTTTATTACTGCAACTTACAGCTTCATAAGCTATTTTGCAGCCCATTATTTCTTGACCACAAGGATAAGGAAAAGAGTGTTTCCATAAATTTACACAGCTATGATTATAATCTGGAAGATTTTCAATTATGTTTGCTCTTACTTTTCTTTTCTTTAGGCTACATTATGTGCGACTTTCTGTGTTTCCTCATGTAAGAAGTTTTTTAGATTTCTGTTTTCTCAAGGTTTAGTCCAGTATATCTCTGCTGAATCCTGTTGCCCCAAAGCAAGAAACAATGCTTCAGGTGAGCCTTAGGAATATTGAGAAAATGGGAGGTTGTGCCTCTGGATCACACTCCCTTTTGTATCTCCCAGGGTGATGCTTGTTTTTTCGTAAGACTGTGATAGTATTTTTAGTTTATGATTCACTGCTACTTCCTATGCATTTTCTGAAGTGCTGCCTAGCCAATGGCCCCTTGTCCATCAGATTATTCCCATGTGTACACAGAGCTTGGTATTTTTTATACCCTATTTTCTGAACATTTCTGCAGTTTTTCAAGGACATTCAGAAAAGCTTACTAGCTTAATATTGTCAGCGCTGAACTAAGTATATCACCTATCTCCACCCAAACCATTGAAGAAAGCATTGAATTAGTGCTCACCCTGGGACAGCAAGCTTCTTAGGTAAATTGTCTTTCTACTTTGACAGAATTACTACTCTTTCAGTACAGTTTACCAATTATTTTTCTTACTTATATTCCAGCAGTTTCATAATGATAGTTTTTTTTTTTTCTTGTATGTGATGGATCATGCATTTGTAATTTGTCTTCCCTTTCTGTTGGTACTCACATCTATCTATGTTTCTACAGGGGTAGATGAGCCCTTAACCCTGACATATTTTCATTAGCCAGTAGATATTTTAGTTAGAAAGTGGAAAAAAACAACTGTCTGACATACAGATTATTAGTTCTTGTAATTTACCATCTTAATTGCCCATAGCTTTGAAATTAAAGTAGGAAAAATAATTACATTTCTAGACTTCTGGGAAAGAGCTACAGATCAATAAGAAATATGTGGCATTAAAACAAACAGAATAAAGTATTTGGGGTTCTAGCTCACATGTAGTCTTTTGCCTTGGGACATAGTACTAGATATCAAATTACTTACACCATTACTATAGATCTTGAGGTTAGGAAAACTCAGGTTTTGTGATTGGTAAAGTATTACATGCTTTTGGTGCAAAAAGTGTGCTTTCACATGAACATATGCATGGGAGATGAAATAAAAATAGCTTGCATCACATAGAGCAGTGGTTATTTGTTGCAATGGGTAAACAATAGCAACAATAATTGGAAAATAAATTGAAAAACAAACAATTTAAGAGTTTTCTGCTTGAGTTTCATCCAGTGTTGGTAAATTAAATTAGATATCTCTAGGGCATCATTTAAATAAATTTTCAGCATTCTAATTACTGCTGAAAGGAATAGTCTGAAGTAAGACATATGATGAAGATTATCTATAGGGGACTTTTAAAGATTGTAATAATGCTTTTAAGCAAAAGACTTCCTCATTCTAATAAAAATGCACCTCTTCAGTTCATTCTGTGTATCAGGTCCAGGTATATCCTACAATTGACTAATATTACTCCAATATGCTCTAATATGGTAATCAGCAAAAAGTTACGTGCTGGTGAATTTTATATGTGTGATTTTTGCACTGAACAATACAGGAATAATCTTAGCGGGACTCAGGCTTTGGGCAGTCTAGTTAATCTATTGGATCTTTCCAAAATGCCCTTTCTTGAAGAATTTGTGTGAATACTTACTCAACATGTAGACATGATTTCTTAATATTATAAAGAAAAAGTTAGTGGGTTGTTGCTGTGTTGAATGAAAAAATGGTCAAAAAAGGCTCTTTGGAAGATGAAAAACAATGCAATTAAAGTGCAGTTCTGTTACCATTTTATATTAATACTTTCTTTCCCTGTGCTGTTTTTTTAACAACTCAAAATTCCTTGTAGCCAAAGTAATTGCACTGCAGGAATTTCAGCTCCCCCATATAGTACTTTTTACAGTGCCATGCTTGAATGGAAGTCCCATGAACAACAATGTGCATTGGACTCGGCCCAGAAAAATTTACTTTTAAGATGCATACTAGTTTCAGGACCAATAAAGCTGCTAGATAAATGGTTGGGGAATTCAGTGGAAAAACATATTTGGTATAGCTCTTACTGAGAGTTTGGAGAGATTTCTGTCTTTCTGTCTTTCTGTCTTTCTGTCTTTCTGTCTTTCTGTCTTTCTTTCTGTCTTGAAACTCTCAGAAGATATCAGGATTTTTACCCTGAGCTACAGATAATCCCTCTGAATAATGGAAGTATAGAAGGCCTATACACATTCTGTGAAACAGAAAGAAAAGGAAGGTTTCTTTGTTATTTTCAGCTTTCTGGATAGACAGTGAGTGAACACACATCAAAAAGCAGCAAATTATTTTGAAATGCCGAAACACAGAGCAGGAAAACTACATGAAGAAAAATTTGAGTCTTGGCAGGCAAGAATAGGTAGGATCAAAGTCTTCAAAAATATGACAACTGCATATTTGTTGAAGAAAGGTCTTCAGATCCTTCAAGATCTTGGCAAAAACTAATCTCTAATCTGATAAAGAGAATTGTTTTCCTGATGAAGATGTGTTTCTCTGCTTCTCAATGGACTAGTAAAATAGGGCAAGGTGAAACTGAATTGACACAAAATAGCTGGTGATGGCTGTCTGGTAATTTTTCCTTTAGATAATTACTCCATGGCTGTGTAGAGAAAATAGTTTTATGTAGTGCGGGGATCAGTGTCTGGATCCTTTCAGGCTAACCAAACTTGATACTGTCACTCTATTGTGTAAATATATATTAGCTCTGGGAAGAGATTGTACTCATTTCAGTAAAATCCACAAAGCTGCTAAATTTTCCTTTCTGAAAATACATATTACTGGAATGTTTGTTATCTCTCTGTTTATTACATAGCATTATTTCATGGAAATTTTATGAATTTAATAATAATTTGTACATAATGTAATACGAACTTTCTTGGTCATATACAGCCTCAGAGACATCTCAGTGTGTCTTTTCTTTGGATTTTCTGTGGATTTACAGTGTCCCTCAAATTTAATTTGATAATGCCCATGTGATGCACTTAACTGTGTAAATCTACCACTCTTCTCCTATCCCTCCAACCAATAATGCAATTGCAAGAGACGCCCAACCTTCCTGATCCTACTTGTCACATATCACTAACTTCACCTAGCATATATTGAGTACTTTTAAAGAGTTAAGCTGCCCGGGAGCTCCAGTGCCGGGTCGTAGGGAAGAACCAACTGCGGCAGGTCCTTTCCTTCCTCGGCAGGGAGGGGGCACACGGTTCCAGGGTACGGTGCGGCCAGGGTGTACAACTACACACATGGTGATGGCTTGCTCCTGGCTTGCTGCTGGTTTACTGCTCCTCTGGCTGGGTTCCATGGTTCCCGTCAAGCCCTGTGCCAGGGCAGCTTTTTTAGGGGCCCTTTGATGTGCCCAGGAAATGGCATCTCACCTGAACCACTCATGACTTCAGTTCACAGAGAACCACAGTCAGCTGCTTCTACTTTATAGCTTTGTTTACAGCCTGTGTTCGCTGCGGTTGAATTCTTCCTGATTTATGTCACTGTGATGTCAGAGCAAGCTTTTCAGTTTGGACCTCTGTTGAAATCTTATCTTGCAAACAGTAACAGTTTGCTACTGTCACTATCTGAACTTGGTCATTTTTGTTTTCCTCACTCATGTAGCGTCGGTTTGTTTTATGTAGTTATGGTCCTGCCAGCTGCAAACACCATATTCTGCTTCAGCCAACTCTAGGTTATTAGGTTATGAATGCTAAAAATTATGAGCAGTGCTTTAATTTGCATAGTTATATCCACACATCATCCAGAATGAATAAAAGCCAGATTGTAAAATAATTACAATCTCTTGAAGTAGAGCCAGCGTCACAGACCAGATCCATCCATCTTCATTAATTTGTATACAGTTCTTTTACAAGAACAAACTTTCTGAAGGTACTCGCATGGGAATGCTGAAGCAGCTGCACAACTTTTATTTTGAAGAAAAAAAAGTTGAGCCTCGGAACAGTGTGTTTTAAAGAGAGAGAGAGAGAGTGTGACTCTGCATTTAAGACTTTGACCAGCATGTGTAAGAAGTGCTCTCATGGCTGGAATAATCTAACAATTTTTTACCTGGGTAGCACTTGGCAAATCTCCCCCTTTTTCTTGCACGGTTGAAAGGAATCCAATACAATTCTGTATCAACGTGACTCCATTTTTGCACAGCCTGCCCAGTTTGGTAGTGCACCGCCGTGCCTGGCTTATGTGGCCTCTATGGCCCTTTTCTGTTCCACTGTCAGAAAGAGGGAGGGAGGCTTCCCCCAGCACCAAAATATCATTGTGTGTGCTCTCTGCAGCACAGTAGCTAAGAACAAGTTTCCTGATTACTCCTTGGTCTTTTTGGAGTTATTTGCTGGAAGAAGTCTTTTTCCCCACTTTAAATGGATGATTATGTTACAATCAAGAAAAAGCATCTCCAAAGACCAATCTTTAGGTAAGTGATGCTATTATTACTTTGAACTGAAAATGTTATAAACTTTACTCTCTACATCCTATTTTACTTGAAGTTCACATGCAGACACACAAAAAATTGTTTAAGAGAAAGTTTAATATTGCGTAGACTAGTAACATGTTAGATGATTTTGATACTCAGAATATTTTTTTTTTCACTTGTACTGAGACTTTATAGAAGTTCTTTTTCTTGTCCTCTCTGTCATCTGCATTCTCTAAAGTTTTGTGTGGGATTGTCTTTATTATGAAAGAGGAGCAGCATAGCTCTTGAGAACTTTTTTGTGTGTTTTATTTTCCTACAGCTTTGCAGTCCCTCCGTGTATTCTGGAATAAAACTGTTTAAAAGTGGAACATGGTTCTTGGTTGGTTTAGCTGATTATGTCTGGATGGCAGAATTTTAATACTTGAAATGATACACCTTTCAGAGTAAAGTAGCTTCCTTGCTGGGACGTGCAGACAAGTGCTTAAAATAAAACTAGTCGGTAAGACTCTTCTGATAGGAAGGGTTCAAGTTTAAAAAGTAACAAGTTGGAGTTTCTGTAAGGTGGTTCTTCACTGCTTCCTGCATATGTTAGTTTCATCTATGAAACATCTTTCAGATTATTTTATATTTTAAAGTAATTTTAAATTTCTTTTTACAGATCAGGATTAGATCTAGTTTACTTGTGCTTCTGATCACAGGAGACCCCTTTCTTTCCTTCGCTGAGTTCTAACTTCAGACCAAGTGACCTTGAGTGGGAAATAGTGTTTCTCAAACTACTGTGAACAAGGATGCAGTTGGTGTAAGATTAAATAAACCTGCAATAGTTCACACTTCTCTTTATGACTGGTGACATCTTTAACAAAACTCCAGCTCTTACTGGGTGACATCAGTAGGATATTGTAACCACAGTGTTGATATGACAAATAATTGTAAGATTGTAGATGATACCAGAGCTAACACAGGATTGTTATTTATTGGATGGCCACTACTGATGTCATATATTATGGGAGTACAGTAACAGCTGGTACTGCAGCTCCAGAGTAAGTTCAGACAGGTAGTCATGCCAGGATTACGTCCTAGTAATGTTACATGTGGAGAAATCTTTCAGTTACGGTGCAGAAAGAGAATCTGGACATGGAAAAGTTATTATGGGAGTGAAATGACTTAACTGTTAACCGTAAATTAGAATGTTCTGTGTGGATTTGCAATGCAATTTGTATTGTAAATTAAATTAAATATTTTGCACTTTAATAAAGTGGAGTTAAGAAATTATTTCCCAAAAAGCTTATGACTGATGATTAAGAGACATTTGATATTTTCCTCAAGTGATCTCTTTTTATTTAAGCGAATAGTTTAATTGAATGTATTTCTGTTTAAACATCAATAATTATTTTTAAGGATCTATGATAATTATCCCATAAACTGTAACTTAAATGTTTTAAACACACATTCTTCACAGTCTTTTGGGGCCTTTAGAATGGCGGGTGAATAAATGCCTATTTCCTCATGTGTTCTGGAATCTGCTGTAGAAATCTGCTGTAGCTAGCGTAGTACTGGATAGTTTGCAAGAGCTTTCTTAACGGATGTTTCCCTAAATTGTCTTGTGGGAGTGAACTTAACTCAATGAAATACAAGAAGTTTCAACATTTCTTGCCGAAATCCATTCCTGCAAATCAGTTCTAAATACAGAACGGCAACTAACTACTGTTGGCATGCTTAATCCAAAGCAAGAAAACCCCTAATATGGAAAGCCCCCTAATAGTCCAAGGCTCTGCAGTGACTCTTCTGGCAAAAGATCTCTGTAATACTAAAGTAAATGCTTAAGAAATGTTTCCAAGGTCAAGATCAGCATAATATTTTAGGCAGCTGAAACAGAAAGACAATCTCCGTATGCCATAAAGATTATATCATGTACAGTAAATACAGATGCTATCATAGTACGTTAAAGAGCTGGTTTTTTTAATGTGTGTTCATTTTCCTTTTGACTTTGGAAAATATTTCTCCAGTAAAAAAGTGTTCTTACACAAGATCTGTGAAGATTTAGCCTCAGTCCTTTTAATCCTGTGATTTTCTCTGCAGGTAGGTGAAATGGTTTTACTGGGCACAAATCTTACATTGAGGTAACTGAATCAGCAGTCTAGTCAATTTTCCCATCAAAAAGAAAAAAGAAGAAAATATCAAATTACCCAAACTTTATATATATTTGTATTTACCCATGTTTCACCTACAGTCAACACTAATTATAGTTACTCTTAAAAATCAGGTCTTTCTTGAGAGCTAGATCAGAAATTAATAGGTACATATTAATATCTTCCTACTTAGCAAAGCTACATTTATGGAAGATCTGTACTTTTACCTGAGTTGCCTTCCCAGTAATGTGAAAAATAAGTTGAATATCTATTCTGAACAGTCCTTTCAATATCACCAATCCTCTACATAAGTGGAATAGGTGTTATGTTTCAAGATGGAAAACTCAATAACAAAAATATATTTCTGATTCATTTTGAAATTTTTTGGAAGTTCTGAATTCATGAAGAAATAAAAATATAAAAATACTAGGAACGAAGTGTAACTTTTGGTATTTGCTGCCTGATAATTGATAACTAATAATAGAAATAACTAAAAAATACATTCAGAAATACAACTGTGTAAAAAAGGCAAGCTTATGAATCCTGTTGAACTGACTACTAAAGCACATCAATTTGGATAAAATTTTGTAATTGCATTGGAAACCAACTGCCAAATACTTAGGGATTCCTTCATTCCTTAATATCAAAAGAACAGTCTGCTATATGCAAAGATGTATTTCAACAGAACTTCTAGCTTGGATATTCACTGGCTATTTTAATGCTAACATAAATTACTGAGGACATTCCATATTTTTATTAAGAACAGCATCTTGAGCATGTTTGCTGTAACTGGAGATGGTGAAATCAATTCAAACAATAAACACATCAGCTTTCTTAAAGAAATCAGTGGGAGCTTCATAGCTCTGACATTTAAAATTGGACTGAATAAAACCATATAAAATAAGCTTTAGGGAACAAATCCTTCCCTGCCAACTGCATAGATTAGATGACATAATAAGTATTTTTGTACTCAAATTTCCATGATTTCTATTAACATAAGAATCTACACAGTCGTTAGTCAAAGCTAATACTGAAGCTAACATTTTTCTGCACTCTGCTTCAGTCTTCGGTGGGGGGAGTGGGATGTATAACTTTGGTCTTCCTGGTCTTGACTGTGAATGGAAGCAAAAGGATCAGAGGATCACTAAAGAAGTTGTTCTTTTGGTGTCTCTGCCTTGGCAGGATCCAAGAAAGCCTGGAACTATTTCCAGAAACCCATGGTCTTTTGAGATTTCCAGATCAGTGGCAGTTGGATAATAACAAAGAATTTGTCCTTGCTCTGTAACATCTTTGATTTAAGGCTCTTAATGTGTTTAAAAAATATTAATACGTTAGCTTCAAAATACCTCTATTTTCTGTTCTGCATGTTTTCTGTGGTCTCATGCAATTTTGGATCAAGGGTTTTCCCTTAGAGCAGTAGGGACAGGAAAATAGGGCTCATGGTGCTGAAAGCAAGGGTGAAAACCACTTGTTTTCCAGCTCTTCAGGGAGCTGTATTATTATCTTTTCTGTGGTGTCTGCATATGAGAGAAGCTCCTTGTACTGTTGCTGTTGTTCCAGTATCTTTGTTCGTTATATATATTAATGTTGTATTAATTGCAATTAACTAGACTGGATCTCTCTGTGACTTTGAATTCTCCTTTACTAAGAAAATGACCCAGTCCAGTCCTTTGGTCTCTTGCTTCTAGTCCCTTAAAATATATATGTGGCTGATTCATTATTCTATTCTATACTGTGATCAGCTCTGAAAATTAGATGCTGATGCTTGCTGTAACCCACTGACAGAACTATTCCAACATAATTTTAACACCACTAGAGAGCAAATAAGTAATTATATACCATATATACTGTACAGTATATTGTAAATGTTTAAATAGACGTGGTTTCAAGAAAATGTTTATACAACTGTAATTTGTGGAATAAGAATAATCCGTATCAATAACTTTTGATTATTTTTTTTTTTTCACTTACATGTGGTGTAAACTAAAGAAACAGCATGTTCTGCGACTTCTAGACATTATCAGTTTTTGGCAGACACTCTTTTCGTCTTGCAAAAATATTCTAGCAAAAAATAACCATCAGTGTAATGGCCTTACATGGCTTCTGTTTTCTTTTTCTTTCCTTTTTTTTTTTTTTCCTCCTCCTCTCCTGGACCCTCAGGACATTTAGGAGTTTTACCAAGTACAAGGAAATACATCCTCATACTATGCTAATGCATTGGTTTTTTTTCCTGTTTGTGAGTTCTATCTTACCCTCTTTATCCTCTGACTTCAATATAGTATGTACTGAACAGGTGTTTTTGGGTTTTGCATGGGTATAACTGGTGTTTGCACCTTTTCAATTAGTGTCTGTTGAAAAGGTACCAAATCGGAATAACATATGAAGAGGAAGCAACTTACTCAGTAAACATGAAAAAAATTGTGTACCTGTGGGCAGCCTAGAAAGCAGTACATTTTAGCTGCTTAGAAGCTTATAAAAAGATGTTGCTTTCTCCCTTTATTTGTAGTGGCCTTCAAATGGGTCCAAATTATTATTACCTTCATACTGTGTATAGGGAATAAGCAAATGTATAGGAAACTGCCAGGTTTATGTTGAATTCTGCACTGCAATTATGATGAATGTACATTATATATCATTATTGCTAGTGATAGCTTAGTTGTAAATTAATGTAGCATATTAATTTAATGAGTGACAGTTTATTCCTGTGGTGTAGGTGGAAGGTGGGCAGGGAAGAGAAGATGCAGTCATCCTTTGCTTCTTGCTCTAAGAAAAAGCTGGAATGTAAAAACACAGTGCCACGAGAAGACAGTCTGTTTCTTGATTGCCCCTTGCCCTAATGAAAAAGTTTGCCACAACTTCTGCAAGCTACATATAGTTCATAGCCATGGCCATCCTCTTGGTGATATTGCTAAAGGTATTTTCTGCCTGTGTACGTGCTTCTACCTCTTCCTGTGTGGCTTTAATGGCTACACTGATGGGTAAATACCCAAGATATTAAACAGTTGTGTGTTGGTTTAAACAATCTATAGTTTTTTTTGAATGGCAGTACTTTAGAAGAGCTAACTTAAAAATTGGAATGAGAAATAGGTTGGTGTAAAAAAGTAATAGTAAAAACATTGAGCTTTGGGAGAAGGATTGAGAGGACAGGAATGTCTGCTCCTAGCCTGATAAGAAGCTATGAAAAAAGAATTTGATTGAAGTAATAAGTGAAGACATGTTTGAGGCATATCCAGAACATTATGAAGCGTGTAAAAAGTTCTTAGAAATTCAGACTAATAAATTACACTGTTTTTGAGAACCATGGCACTTCCAGAAGATGGTGGGAAGGAAAATAAAATGTAAAGCAGTAAAGCAAAAAATTGGGACAGTAGGTGGCGTTTTGTAAATTACGAAAACAGGAGAGATAGAATAGTAGATTAAGTAGGGCGAAAGCATGGAGGGCCCAATTTTCAGCCAGATGATACACATTTATTTGGTAAGTAGATTGAAAGGAGGAAGAACCAAGTACGTTAGAAATGCAAAAGAAAAGGTGCAAATGTCTTACATTTGCTTTTGTAGCTTAAAGCTCTTCAGATACATTTGAACAGCTGTCCAAGTGTTAATATTCAACCCTTAATCGTATTAGAAGAATGTGAATAAATACATTTCAGAAATTTCAGCAAGAAAAAGCCTGATTTAAATTAAATGAATTAGTAATATGTTATAGCATAGCATGCTTGATAATATAGGTAGCTTGGCCACAACCAGACTGAGATAGTTATCCCAGTAACGGTAGTCTAGATTGTTGTTGAAGTGATAGGGGAAATTCTGACTGGTTTTAAGAGCAGACTTGTGAAAAGGACCATTTGCTCTGGTACTTTCAACAGCTGAAATCAAAAGCTTTTGATGGATAAGAACTATTGCATTTTTTATATTTTGGTCTACTAAACTTCCTAACTTAAGACAGTTCATTAAGAAGGCATGCTTATTTAACTGAAAAGCATTCTGGTTTATATTGTTGTATATCCGTTTTTGTTCTGCCCGGGGTTACACTTTCTAGGGAACATATGAAAAAACAATATTGCCTACATATCTCAAGCTTTTTTCTTACAACATTCACTTTACTTTGTTCCTATGTAATCAAGAACTCATTTAGCACTAACTTTGATTGTAGACTTCTGAAGAGGAAGTGTTAAGTGAGAATTGGTGTGCATTCAGTAATTAACACTTTAATCTCTAAGGGTTACTTTTAGATGGAATTAGAGTGTCATTTGCATGGTTTGAAAGGACATTCTCAGGAAAGTCAGGTTATGCCTCAAGCAGGATCAAAAGGAGACAATTTCTGAGATAGTAGCAGAAGAGGAGCAGCATAGTTAGGCATAGTTAGTTGCTTTTCAGAGGAGTTAAGAATGGAAGAGTAGAAATTACCCTATTATCCCTGAAGAAATAAGAGTGATGAGCAGTGACTGTACAACTGTCACCTGCCTTTGTGGTAGTATTCCTTCAAGAGGAGAAAGCAATGAAGAAGGTACAAGAGAAATTTGAAAGAAGGATGTGCAAAAAAATTAACTATCTAGAAAACAGGACAATAGGCAGCAAATAAATTGAATTCTGTTGAGATCTGAGGCTGAATTAGTTTTTTCCCTGGTGGGGAAAATTTTTTTTTCTCCTATTTTTCTCCGACAAATCAGAAGTGAAAATAAAATTAATTCTGGGGTGGGATTAGCTTATTCTGGAGGCAGATTGAAGAAGTAAATTATATGTGCAAGTATTTGGGGTCTTGGCATTGTGAAACATTGTATTGGAAATACTTTTCTTCAGACCTAATAACCGTGAAAAACCCTTGTTATGCTATGTTCTTCACTTTTTTGAGACAAGGCCAATGAATATAGCAGAAACACTGTAAATGGATATGGTGAAAACAAAAGCACTGGCCCACTGCACAGTTTAGCAGTGATTTATATTTTCAAACTGGTAGGAAAAGGAGCTGTAGCCAAAAGAAAGTGTCACTCTTATTTCACAGACCTTGCAGCTTTCAGTTTGGTAGGAGAGATTTATTTTTACTCCTCCCTTGTATTATCCTTTTCTGGAAATTCATAGGTTTAAATCACCTGGTAAGAATATTAATTTCTGCTTTCCCAAAGCATTAGTTCCTGCAGTTTCCTGGTGTGGTTTAACCCCAGTCGGCAACTAAGTACCACACATCTGCTCACTCATTCCTCCCCCCTCCCCAATGGGATGGGGAGGAGAATCAGAAAAAGG
>NW_009616567.1:0-26867 GCF_000690535.1 Cariama cristata
TTTTTTTTTTTGCCGTCTTTTTTTTTTGCCGTCTTTTTTTTTTTTGCCGTCTTTTATTTGTCTTCATTTTTTTGTCTTTTTTGTTGTTTTTTTTTCCTTCTCTCTCTTTTTTTTTTTGGTCATCTTCTTTTCAAGTTATCACTGCCATAACAAACCGAAAGCCTAAGCCCTTGTGCTAAAAGGGGGAGACAAAGTGCTCCTTCATACAGCTGCAGGCAAGGCAAAATGATCAGGCAGGCGAGATCCAGGATCCGCAGCGTGTGTCCCTCTTCCACGTGGTGATGGCAAAAGGGCTCCAGTGGTGTTTGTCCTGGCTCCCAAGTGGGATCCCAGCTCCGGGCAGCCTGAGGTGAGTCCGGAGAACAGTGAGAAAACCCTGGGTTTTCAGCCAAGCAGCTGGCAAGAAGCATGCTGGGGTTCTTTAGAAGAAAGCAGAAGAGTAGCCTTGGATCCCAGGCTGTGTTTACATTTAAAATATATGTGCATATTCAGCAAAATGTTTCGTGCTTCTTCTGCAGTCATTAGAAGTGCTACCGTAGATAGGCTTTTACTGGCAAAAATGAGAACTCCTGCCAAGACCACTTATTTTGCTCAGCTCATCACTATATGCTTGGTAACTGATTGCCACTATATGGGTGTACCTGGTAAAATATTCTGTGGTGAAAGCATCTACACCCCATTGCTGGCAGGGCCATCCTCGCAAAACTGCATCTCGGCCCTCCTTTTCTAATGTAAGCTACACCAAAAAAATTACTAGTTAAAAAGAAAGGAAGGAAGAAAGAAAGAAACAACCCTCCACTCTTATAAAGCCTATGTTCCTGTCTGACTCCAGGCTTTATAAAGTCAGGGTTAAGCCAAAAAAAAGTCACCTAACAATGAAATAACAATGATGTGAAGTTTCTATGATGGAAAGAATTACACTGGCGGCTAAACAAGAAACTTCGCAGGACGTGCTTTTTGGGGTGAACATTGATAGGGTTGTTTTTCTCAGAAAACAGCATGTTGCTTTTCCGGAGAAAAGCTATTGAAACACCGGTCTGGCCCATCTCCAACCAGCCACAGAGCAAACACCATCTAAACTGCATCCCCCGAAATCCTTTTGGTGCTAAACCCAAGAAAATACCATGTAACACACACACTTTCTATGAGCATATTATTTCCTCAATAGCCCAGTTTCACACCCAATTTCAGCTTCTCTCATTCCGGACAGAAATGAGAATTAGAGCGTGATGTAAAAATGCCTCATAGTTTTACTTGTTAAATTTTGCTCCCATGCTGCTACGGTCTCCCCGCTCTCTCTCAGCCTGAGTCACTGTGGTGTAAGCAGGTGAAGTTCCTTAAGGTCTTTAAGGAATTGTACGGATGCAGTCAGACACTGGATACGTTAACGGGCCCACAAGGGCTCTCAACCAGTGCATGTAAAGTGGCCTCTACCCTCCCAAACCTCACTTGATAACCGCTGAAATTGGGTGTGTTTCCCCCTCGAGCAAACGTTCACATCAGGCTGGCTGCAATTACAAAGCTGCTCCATCCCAGTCGCTGGGGTTACAGCCCCAGCTGCAAATCCAGTTTGCTCCTGGCCACAGAGAGTGGATCACATCCAGAGCTCCGCACGGACCAACTTTGATGAGCCAAGAGCAGTAAAAGCAAGTTTGTCACTTAAAGGCCAGCTAACGAACCCGGACTGAGCAGGGGGACTGCGGCGGTAGAAGGGCCTGGATATGGCAAGGCATCCACTTTCTTCATCCCATTGCACTTGAGTATTTGGACGGACACATAATAAATGAAATATAGCTCACAGGAGCCTAGAGAGAAACGCAGAGACCCCTAATCAAAAGCAAAAGCAGCCACCAAAGTCTCTCATTTACTCTGTGACACAGTGGGGAAAAAAATCCATTACATCTCAGTTGTAAGCACCTCGGATTCCAGCAGCAGCCTCACCGTGGTTATGATTTTACTAGGCCAGCCAGCCAGATCATCTCCTCCTGACACATCTATGATTTTCCTTCCTTTTTTTGCACATGGGGATGAACTAAGAACTGGCTGTGAGAAGCACTTATTAAAACATCACCTTCCAGTCTGAAAGGGTGAGGGCACCCAGCGTGCCTGAGAGAAGCTTCAGCACCTCTGCCATGATAAACTCTCTCTCCTTGGAAGACACAGCCCCAGGAATTCATGGAAATTGTAGCAAGGTGCTAATGTTGCTTTTAAAGTGCACCACAGAGTACCAAACATGGACCCATTTAAGATTTTCATTTTAAAAAATGCTATAGATGTTTTTTAATTTATTTTTAACCAGTATCCTGGTCTCTGCCCATCACGCCAAACACCCAAACGTCCTCTTCCCAGTTATGGAGGTTGAACTCTGTGCTCCGACACCCAAAAAGGTCAAGATATTTTTCCCCTGAACAGTACAAACACGGCCATTCAAGGCAATCAACACAAAGGTGTTTGCCCGGTGGCCATGGTTTTTCTTAGGTGGAAAAGCTTGGTTTTCCTTAAATGGGAAAACAAAGGACCAGGTTCCCCTGAGACTCCTCTTCCCACTGCAGGGTCAGGAACACACAGGGTTAGGTTCAGGCCACGGTGGGCAGTTTTGTGGAAATCCTTTGTTAGAAACCAGCATTTCATCAGGAAAGGGACTGTCCTCAGGTCGAGGATGGTTAAAACAACCACATCTCACTCCTCGTTTAAAGGTCAGACTCTTTTCCTCCCCTTGGTGTTTAGACTGGTTACGCTGCCTCCCCCATCCTGCACCCACCCCTGTTCACCTCAGCGTGGCCCAGGGTGTGCAAAAATTACCCACTGCCTGAAAAGGCCTCTTTGAAACTGTTCCCACCTCTTTTTTTTTTTTTTTTTTGAACTCTATTAGTTTTTCCACCATCCCTGCTGCTGCGCAGGAGTTCCCAGTGCCGTGCCGCTCCTTGGAGCACCCTCCAGTGCTCTGCACGCTTCCAGCTGGTCCCCAACTCATCCCCCTCTTCCCTGCTGCTAAAATGCATTAACAGAAGCCGAAAGCACGGTCAGGACTTTCAGCTTTTCCATATATGCAACTGCTAGAGCTGCCGTTTGAGTAACCCGGTGGGAAAGGAGGTTCCCCCTAAAGAACGGGGGATTTTCATTTCAGGTTTCCCACTGATTTGCTATGCAACTATCAATAAGTCGCTTCACCTTTCTGTCTCAAAGTCTTCCCATCTGGGGAAACTGTCTGGGGACTTACAAATGCAGTTGTGTTGCATTTTTGTTTGTTTTTTTTTTTAAAGCCCCTACATCCAATTATGACCTATTGCACTCCGGATTGAAGAGGGGACAGAGAATATAGTTTTCATGTTATCCTTCCCCTTGGGAAAGCTGGAGCAGCAGAAACCTGTGAATCAAACCTATTTTAGAGATATTTAACAACCTTTTACAACCTGAACTGCAAATCCCTAGAAGTGAAACGAGATCTTCAGAAGTTTTAGGCTCAGTCAGCACCACCGACCAGCCCTGAACAGCCCCTGCTTTTGGAAATCCCACCAGACACCCTTCCTGAGGTGTGTTTATTTTGAACAGTCTGACCCCAGGAGCTCACATCCCTTTTCAGCCATCAATCACATCAGCAATCAGGTGCTTAATGCCCACTGAAGGGCAGCACCCGTTCAGCTGCCTGGGAGCCCTGGTCCCCTCCCTAGCTCGCTTCGGTCCTGGACCTCAGACACCGCAGGAGCTCTGCGTCTCACTTTCCACATCTGCAAAATGGGAATAACAGCATTCCTTAACTCAAAAGGTCCCTGTGCTCGTTAAACATTTCAAAAGCATGCGGGAGAATCTTCAATTATCCAAAAAATCACTGCAAAGTTTCATTATTATTCCAACACTTACATTAAAGACACATGTCCTGGTAAGTAGCAGGCATGAGGAATCATTATGCTAATTTTAGACAGAGCATCTGCTCAATGTTAAATCTGAAAGTTTGTCTCGAAGAAATAATTTAAATTATTTTTCTTCAGAATTGACATTTGTCAAACAATATGTTGCGAATAGAAATCGCAGCCAACTATGAGTAATCCGAGCGAGCACACGGATTCCGCCACGGTGAAAAGCTCTCGGGGAGAGAGGTTGCTGCGTTTTGCCATGGCAGGAATTAATGGGTAAAAAAGAGCCAGGCTGATGTGCTTCCTGCCTCCAAGCCCTCACTGCCAGCTTCAACGCCTCGCCTTGGGGCTGTACCTTCTCCGTCTGCCTGGGCCCTTTCCTCCTACCTTCCCTCCGGGGGTTACCCAGCCTGCCAGCTCCCTGCCTGCCTCCTGGCTTCTGCTCCGCACCTCCCAGGGAGAGGGTCCGCTGGAAGCCTGGGACCTCTCCCTTCAGCTAGATCCGTACCTATAGAGATCAAATGGCCTTAAGCAATGCTTATTACACTGCTGGAATAAACTACATACATGGCTTCAAGCACCATATTACCCTATTTTTATTTTTTTTTTTTGCACAAGCACCTGAGCAGCTTTCCGCTTGCCTAACCCCATTTTGCAAAGTGCCAGGGACAAGAGACAGCATCTTCAGAGCTATCAGCCTGGACTCTCTCAGTTGCCAGCCCTGTTTGCACTGGAGGAAGGGACACAACTACTTTCCAGCATGTTTTTTCCCTTCCCTTCTGTTTTTCTGTACAACCTTCTTATTAATTTGAGGCCAGTCATTTCCAGCGTGCCTGGGGAGCCCTGGGGATCCGGAGGCAGCTTCCAATGGTTTTGTGAGTTGTAACTAAGAGAAGCAAACCCAGTGCCTGGAAGCTTAAATCTGCTATGTAAATGACTGCACCCCACTGTAACAATGTAAGATTTACAAATTAAAAAGGCTGGAAACCACTGACGTAGACTAATATACAGTAAACACCCCAATAACCACATCAACACATGTGAAACAAGGTATTAGAGAGTAGGTCCACATCTAGCAGAATGGGTGTCTATACATAATGAGTGTTAATTTAAAAATTGAATAAGCATTTTTACCATATATTTTGAATTACATTGTATACACAAGAGTCATCTCCCCCCAAAAACAGTGCAAAAATAAAAGTTCCATTTTGCTTTTAAGAAATTAAATGGTCACAAATTGCTGTCGTCATGTCAACTGGATAAGGTCTTTTGGATTCTACCTAGTAGAGCTCCTAAGTCCCATTAGAAATTGCTCATCACAAATACCCTAAATGCCTGTTTGTAAAATCAGCCACCAATCCCCAAGCCATCTCCTTTTTGACACTACCATATGTATATAGTCCACAAGTATTTGTGAGCCTTTTAGACAAAAGATGCCATAGAAATAGCCATCAAAATTCAGTCATGCTACCTAAACCCTGTTTCTTCTTAATTTTGACCCAGACAACACTTTTCAAGTAATCACAATCATTCTTGACTGTGAAATTATCAATTGTCCCATGCAAATATTGTTTTTCCCTTAAATACGGTATGGCAAAGGATGCCCTCACCATGCATTCCCAAGCAGAGAGAACCCCGCGCCCATAACCTCCAGGAGGCAGGGAGTAAAAGCCACACACAGCGACCAGCAGTGAGACGGGGCTTCCAAGCACCAAACAGGAAACCAAGTAAAAGAAATTAATAACTCACAAAAGTAAAAATAAAGTACTCAAAGAGTGAGGAAGGTCGTAGAGAAAAAAAAAAAAAATCACACAATATATCACACACCCTAGAGAAAGACTGTGTAGAAGGAAACACAGGGCTTGACCTTCCACCAGTGTTGATCCCTTCACTCCCAGTTTACTCCAGAGCAACTGGGAATTGAGTAACACCCAAAACCTTTTTTTCTTCATTCTCCCTCATCATGTGCCTCACTGCCTGGTCACATCAAACCATCAACCCCCAGCAGCAAAGAGTGGTCCAGCCAAGCCAGCCTGATCCAGGATGTCCACTCCCTTTGGGAAAAACAGGGTGGTCCGTCCCCGAGCTGCTCGGGTGAGCAAAGCGAAGCCGGTGCCGCACAGGCTGTTTGAGCTGATGGGAAGTGCGTGCTTTGCTAGACGAGCCACACTATTTGAATGCCATGCTCAGGGAGCGCGACGGGCTTTGAGTTTTCGAATGAACTCCAGGTTTTAAGTCATCCATCCCAGGCCAACAACGCTGGGATGTGGATACTCCACTCGCAGCTTGCACGCCTTGGTGTGTCTCAGCAGATAACCGGTGTGCTACATATTCTCTGTGCTGGTGTAATTACAGCCGGGAATAACCCAAATGCTGCCATCACTTTGTTTTAGAGGAAAACCCCATGCAAAGCAATAGCCGGTTGCTTCTTCCACCCTTCCAGGGCAGCTTCCCACCGGGCACCCATCCCGCAGCAGAGGAGGAGGCGGCAGCCATGGGCAGTGTGCCCCGTCTTGGATCTTTGGCACTTGCTGGCACCCTGCTCCCGTAACCGTCCACTCTCGGGTTACCCTGCTCGGCCCCATTCACCTCGCTGGCACGGGAGCAGCGGGGGAAGCCAGGACACTGCCCGGTGGGGCTGAGGGACTCTCAGTTTAATTGCAGGATATTTTTCATTTGCTCTAGCTGAACTGACAGGTTGGTTTACTATTTTTAAAAATTACCCCTGGGCACCCAGACCTTTGGATGAGTGCGCTTTCCTGATCATTAGTACGTACACAGATAAACAGGAAAGTTTTCCCAATAATTTGGGAAATTCATTTCAATTCATTTCAATGGAGTAATTCCGAGGTTGAATTTGGTCCCAGATTCTCAGTGGTGTTTAACTAGGACAGTTTATGCTGCACATGGCTGTGGACTCACCCAGGAAGAAGTAAAATAATGAATGACACAAGAAACATTGAATAATACATCCTCCTCAGAGAAAAAACTAGAGTAATCCTGAAGTGCAGCCTTAAATGGGGCTACGTGATGAGACGGGTGAGTACAAGGCCTGGATGGGGCTGGACAATGACAGCTCTTATTTTCTTCCAGAGGCAAAACACTCATGTATTCCCTAGAACTGCCTCCTCTGCTAGGACCTAAGGATAAACAAACAACTTTTAATACAGTTCTTCCAAATCCAGTATATTAAGCAGTAATTAGAAACTCTTAAAAGTTTTAAGGCAGTAACATCAGCGGTGTGTGTTTGGACTGAAACTCCACAAATACCCTTATCCTGTGAAGCCAGGTAATAATATATCAGGGAATTTTCTTGGAAGAATTATTTCCCACAACGAGAGCTTTACTAGAAGCTTCTGCTGCTCTTTGCATTAATTGCATTATCTCATTTCTGCTTCTCGCTAAAGAAACTTGCAACATTTTGTCAGCTCATGTTCTCTCTTTCAAGTCAGAATTAGCAATAGAAAACCAAAATAGTTTTATTAGTGGACTGTGTCCTTTTAACAAACTTCAATAATAAAACATCATAAGTTTTGCATCTGTGGCTAAATGCAACAGGACCTGGGGTGGGGGTGCATTCGGTCACTAATAGACAGCATCTTCTGATGGAAGCTCAAGGGAGAGCAGCAGCAGCCTAACACCACCGAAAAAGGAAAATAAAAAGCATCATTCAGGCAAAACCCATACTTTATAGTTAAGAGTCAGTTGAGTTTTTTTGCATTTGTAAAGCAGGGATTTCAATTCTTTGATGTATAACAAAATGCACACAGCACAGCTTCTCCAAATTTACAGCATTTGTTTAAGTGTAGAAGTATGCATCCATTGAATAATAATGTTAGGACTGGTGCAAACCTAGTTTCTGCAGCAAGCTTGTCTTTGTCCTAAGCGCCCTCACAGCATTGGCTCTGAAATATTTTGTGCAAAGTTAAAAACCAGTAAAATTGTAAATGTAGACTACACTATGAAAAATACAATTAAGCAAAATTATGAATGACTGTTGTACCTAATCAATGTGCTTACCTACGTTACATTGGCTACTTAATACATCTCTGAAGTGGGGCTGTTATGAGACAAGAATTTAAAAAATCTCTGATTTACTGCGGCCATGGATTCCCTGGCGGCTGAAGGGAACGGGCAGAGGCAACAGGGTACGGCAGCAGTTCTCATTGCTCACTCGCCACTGCTTGTTAAAAACTTTGTGGCTACTTGGTAGTTTGAACATTGGGGACTTCGAGGCTCCCAGCAGCCTCGCCTCTTTGTCTGGCATCTTTGTGCGCTGCTTCGTAGCACAAAGGAAGCCTTTAAAATACAGAGAAAAAGGGGGCTGAGGATTTTAACCCTGCACACCTTTTCCCAATCTGCTATTCTTGGCAGCGCAGGCCTCTAAGCTACTGCTAATAAAAATATATTAATGTCTGTCTTCTGCAGCATGCTTCCTGGCTGGAATTTATCTCACCCAACTTCAGATTTCTACAAAGTAAATACCTCCACACCTCCTTTTATGGAGGAAGTCCTAGAGTTGATTCACTTCGTTGCAAGATACACATCTGAAGTAGTAGGTGAATCATGCCCTGGAACATTTTTTTTCTCTCTACTGACTGCAAAGGGAGAGTGAATATTTCTCAACTGGAGAGAGATAAGAAGAGTCCCAACCCTCCTGCTCGCACTGCCCCGAAACTCTGGTAGCGTGCTCTTAAAAGGATGTGTGTATGTGAGTGCATGAGTGTGCATTATTTTACACTTCGTCAAACCACCAGAAATGTCACCTGACTACCTTCACTGCGGTTATTATGTATTATTCATACATTCAGTTGTATATCATTCACTAATGAACACCATACAAAAAAAATACACATTTTAGACATGGAAATTCATCAAAAAGACTCTTCCAAATAAGATGTAGTAACTTAGAAGTTATAAGCTTAAGGAATTAAGACTTCAGGTCACGTACAAAAATAAATTCAAATAAACACATGTGAAATGAAGGTGTCAAAAAACCTCTAACACTCTGAGCCAATACATTGCAGGAAATCATAAAATCACCACTGCAGTGTTTGTGGTCCCAGAAGCTGAGCTGCCATTCTTGGTCAAACCAAGGTCTATCTTGTATACTTGTATACTCTTGTATTCCTTCTCCAGAGCTGACCAGAAGTTACTTGGCTGTACCATCAAACTGCACCCAAGAAGACAAAGCAAGGGAAGAGAAGGACAGCTCTTCTCCACCGGTCCATCGAACTTCATCAGTATCAGGATGAAAACCCAGAACTGCAAACAGGGGAAAATAGCTGCAAAGTACTTGGGCCACTTGGAAGGCTACCTGCAGCCAGTAATTAGTTGACATGTCCCCACGTGGCCAAATAACTAAGACCATGTCTGTGTATGTGGCTACAACCTAATTGGAGCTGGAGTATTTTCAGGTGAAATTCAACCTCCAGTAAGCCCCTTTGAGTAGTGTAGGGGCTATTCTGGCACTCAGGGATGGGTCCGACCCATCTGTGGAGGGCTGCTCCTCCCAGTGCAATGTCAGAGAGCGGGCAGCAGATTTCTAATTTAGACAAGAGCTGGCTAACGTCCTTTCAAACGTTGTTTTGACAACTTGAAAGTAAACAGTCCACAGGCAAGATCCCAGCTCTCTTAATGCAACTGTTTATTGTTGGGGTTTTTTACGTTGGCTTTCCTGTAAACAACAGGGCCACACGTCTTCTTAAGGACTAAGGGAGTGTTCATAACCATCAGGACAGCCCTTGATAAACTTACCCTGCACAAGAAGAGATTTTTCTCTGATTTTTATGTTTTCTACTGTCCTATATTCTCTCTCCTGCATTCAGGGTCACATAAGCACCTGAGAATATGAATTGGCCATAGAGGTGATTTGAGGATTTATTCCTGAAGAAGACGCCAGGGGAAGTTCAGGCTAGAAATGAGGAGGCACTTCTTCCCAGAAAGGGTCGTTAGGCATTGGAATGGGCTGCCCAGGGAGGTTGTGGAGTCACCATCCCTGGCGGTGTTTAAGAAAAGACTGGACGTGGCACTTAGTGCCATGGTCTAGCTGACATGGGGGTGTTAGGGCAAAGATTGGACTCGATGATCCCAGAGGTCTCTTCCAACCTCATCAATTCTATGATTCTGTGAAGACAATATCAAAATGGTCTAGGAAATGAGAACGCAGATTTCTGGGAATCCAGAGAATGGCCCTGAAACTCCAGAAAACTGAAACGCAGCCTCCAGCATGGGGATTACCTGGACTCCCAACCAAGCACACACCAGTCCTGCAAGCCACCATTCCCAGGGCAAAGGGAAGAACTGAACAAGACACTGCTTTGCCATCGGAGCCTCCTCCTCAGAGCTGGTTCTGTGAGAGGAAGACAGGGAAAGTTCACATAGGTTTAAATCTGTAGTAGGGATGCTGACAGACAGGTTTTCTTTGTGTGTGAGCATGCATGAATGTCTTATTTCAGAGATTTGCCTGCTCTGTCTTGGGATGCAATGAAGATGTTTCACATTTTTTAAGTTGAAAATTAAATCAGGAGGAAGACCCTCTCACTTGGCTTGAATTAATTTGCTGTTTAAAGTTTTCAGCTACAATGAGGGAAGCTCAGATGAGATCTGATTTTCTCCATGCAGGTTAGCATCCTAGTAACCTGGCAGGTTTGAGGTGGATCATAGCCCTCTCCACATTGGGAACTGGATCTATCTTACGTAAACAATTAGTTATTAATTAGAGAAAAAAATCAATGAGGGTTTTCCATGTATCAAAACAACCAGCAAGAACAAGGCTGTCCCACATGAAGAACCAGCTAAGCCTGACTCTGCAGAGGACTTCCTAGGAGCCTCTGTCATGGATTTCTTTCCAGATCTGAGAAAATCATAGAATCATAGAATTGTTTTGGGTTGGAAAGGACCTTTAAGATTATTGAGTCCAACCATAAACCTACCATCGCCAAGCCCACCCCTAAACCATGTCCCTAAGCACCACATCTACACGTCTTTTAAATACCTCCAGGGATGGCGACTCCACCACTTCCCTGGGCAGCCTGTGACAGTGCCTAACAACCCTTTCGAGGAAGAAATTTTTCCTAATATCCAATCTAAACCTCCCCTGGTGCAACTTGAGGCCATTTCCTCTTGTCCTATCACTTGTTACTCAGGAGAAGAGACTGATCCCCACCTACTACACCCTCCTTTCAGGTCATTAGAAAGCAAAAAGGTCTCCCCTCAGCCTCCTCTTCTCCAGGCTGAACACCCTCAGGCGCTCCCCATCAGACTTGTGCTCCAGACCCTTCCCCACCTTCATTGCCCTTCTCTGGACTCGCTCCAGCACCTCAGGGTCCTTCTTGTCGTGAGGGGCCCAGAACTGAGCACAGCACTCGAGGTGCGGCCTCACCATCATGGTCAGAAGTGGGCTATTTCTGCACAAAGTTTCTGTTTGTGTGAACCTCAGTTTTCCTGTTCTGCAGTGCTCAGGAGAGCACAGCTGCATTTCTCCTCTGTGCCTGCGAACACACCGCGTGTCCGAGCTTGGGGACCGGCAAGCCACACTGATCCTCACCATCACAGCACACAGTGTCCTGTCCTACATTTTCTCTGAATAAAAATGCAAACTTTCAAAACTGTTATTATTTTTTAAAGAATTTTTTTTTTTACAAGTACTGTAAGTTCATTCTCCAGTGTAGCATTATGTCAAGGGTATAAAATTAACCATCAGACTTTCTTTGGCTATTTTATTGAGCAGAGAAAGAGAAATTAAATACCTGGTAGTCCTCTCTCTTTGCCTCTAGATTGCCTCTTCTGTCACATGAGGCAGGAAGGACAAATCTTGATGCTTCGTTTTAGTTTAGACTTTTTTTTTTCTGAAGCAGAAAGAGAGAAAAGCGTTTTCTGCATCTGAGCTCCCGTGCCCTGGGCAAAAGCAGAGACAGTCTTGGCCCACACAGCAGCTGGGTGATGCTTCAACAATTTGCTATTACACCAGCTTTTATGAACTTAGGGCTCATGTATCTGGTTACATCCTGCTCATTTTGGGGGATAAAGCTTTTTAAAATTTGTCTACTCACCCTTCTTAAGTTTCCCATTATAGCTCCCCAAAACAGCACTACGCAATATGAAAAAACTGCTGCAGTTCCCTTCTGCAGCTCCTTAGAGACTCCAACCAAGAAAAAAATTGCAAAGCCTAAATGTAAAATAACTGATTCAAACTCAGGGGGTCTGGAGAAGAGACATGGAGAGGCAGCGCTGCCTGAAAAAGTGTGTTTGAGCTGTCAAGCGCATACGGTGGCCAAATAAAAGAACACATTTCTATGAGTGCATTTCTTAAGCGCTTGATGATTTATTTCTAGATGCAGAGAGACAGGACAGGCACACAGTAAATTTCAAGACAGAAAAGGGCTGTTGTAAATCAGGTTGTCATTTTTCCTATCTTCTAAAAAGAATCCCAGAGAGGTTAATTTAAACAGCGAGGTATGTTTCCCACTCTCTCAATTTTCTTCTCTCCCTCATGGCTGTATGGGAGAAGTCCTGTTATTGCTTACCTCCAAGGCAGGAGAATAGAAAAAGACTTCTGCTGGAGATCAGTCAGTGCTCTATGCTGGGTATCAGCAGAAGATGGAGAAAATCTTTGAGCTTTAGGTAATGTCCAGATGTTTTTGCATCTGCTTTGGCACCATCTGATGTGGTGTGTGCGTTCAGGAAGGCAATCCAAACGTGCCATGCTCCAAACTGCTTAGCCTTGCAGATGCCTAACCTCGAATAGAGGCCATGTAACACCTAAAATACCCCTGGGTGCTTGCATTCGTGAACTGACACATGCTCAGAAATGCTCCAAGCTTTGGAGCTGGACAGTTTGCTCATATCTAATCTATGTCTTGATCCAAAGGGAAGGCATCTGCTCGAACACCACCCAGTAGGCACAGGTGGCCCCCAAATTCAGCATGAAGCACAAAATCTGCTCTCTGATACAGGTGTGAGAGGTGCTGTATGAGAACTATTGATGGGCAATCACCTCCTTCCCAGAAGAAGTTTTATGATGCTATCTTGGCCTAGAACTTTGCCATTCCCCTTAGACACCTGTTCCTGCTCCCTCCACCTCCCACAAGGAAAGGTGGGAGACATCACCTTTTGGTGGAGACTGCTGTGCAACGTTGTGCCAGAACATGGCTATGACAGTCTTGGACACTTCTGTGGGCTACATTAGATTATGCAATAAAAATCTCACCTGCACACACAGAAAGGAGAACAAAGAGTCCATAGCAGGCAGAGGAACCAAATAAAGCCCTGCCCAGCTACTCCCAGGCCCATCTCCACAAGCCCAGAGAAGCACAAGGCACAATGGCAGGTGGAGACCCAAATTATGGGTTCAGAGGAAGGGACACCCTGCCTGGCTCCTCCCAGGGCTGTCCCAGAGAGCTACAGCCCCAAGGTACAGTTGTGAAACCCATTGAGATGAGTCAACTGGAGCTCCTTTGGGACTGAGGGGGTGTGGGACACGTAGGATGCAGGGGAAGGGCATTTGGGGATTGCACAAGATTTACAATAGGATGTTTAGGGGAGGAACCACAGCTGGGGAAGGGAGGGATCAAGATGGTTTTGGGAGGAACATATGTGGCAAAATAGAGGGATAAGGAGATAAAAAGGGCTATCCTTGTGTGAACAGTGCTGGCCAGTGCACTTCTCCAGCCATGCCCTGTGCATGGTGAGTGCAGTCTGTCCTACCTTCTGTTAAACTTAATTTCTAACTGTTTTCCTCGGTGAGACCCTCTGTTCTGTCTGCCTGTGTGTACGGGGCCTGGGTGAAGCAGCTGGACTGGGACCAAGGGTCGGTGTGTGATCACCAGCAAACACCAAGCCGGACTAGTTGGCAAGTAGGCAAAGGTCCTGGGAGCCAGCAGGGTCCGTGTGTCTCTCTACAGGTGAGACTACAGGAAAAATTTGCTACCAAGGGACTGGGGTGTCCTGGCCAGCTGCTGGAGAGGGAGGTGTGTAGGGATCTTGGTGTGCAAGTCGGTCAGTACCAGCAACTGGAATTGCTGCAGTGCTGCATAGAACGGCGGTCGACTGCAACACCTAGACACTGGGGATTCTTTGGTACAGTGCACTTTTAGAATGGCAAAATTGTTTTGGTACCTCTGTGTCACCCATTACAACCAACAGCTCTGAGAGAGTGACATAAAAATTACTCTCCTTGGTCATCCACCCAGGAGATCTGAAACCATAACCTCCTCCATAACGCTGTATTCTGCCACCAGCTCAGAAGTGCTAAGCTTCCTTCCCTGACTCTGCGTAGATGTTTAAAAGACTAGCTTGGAAATTTTTCTTTTATATATATTATTTTACAGTTTCAATTCAGCAGAGAAAGCTCCTAAAATTTTCCTTCAAGGGCTTAAATCTGAGTAATTACAGGCTACAGTCACACAGTATATGCTGGCTGATAGAGCTCTCTTCACTGCCAGAAAAGCAGGTCAATTATAAGCAATGAACCCACATTACCAGGAGAGAAAGCTGGTTTGAATTCTGGTCAATTAGTGCTAAAACTGTCTTGGAAGAGAAAGGTAAATTGAGCTAATAGAGCTATGCAGCGAGACCTACATATCTCAGCACTAAGCACAGACAAGCAAAGGTTTAATTTCTGATATGGCAGAAATTAATGATGTTTTGGCATAAAATCAACTTCAAATCTGCAGGGTGAAGTTAGTGACGTTCCCATCCTGTCTCTTCTCACCTCTAACTTAGGGTCTCCATTAAAAAAAAAAACCCATGCCTACTTAGGGAGGGTGCTGAAACACATAATTAACTTTAAGGATGTTCTTACATACTTTCCCAGCCCAAGGCTTGCGACAAAGTGTAAAGAGCTGCAGTGTGTAAGGGCTTGCTGGACTCCTGCCATTCCCATGACTGCCATAGCCAGGGTGGAAGAGGAGGAGGAGCAAGCACGAAGCAGGTTTTCTCGGGTACTCCTTGCAGAGGGCTTGGCTTTCAAATAACCCAGACACCTGGCATCGGTAGCTCGAGTCCGGGGGTTTGTGGGAATCCTCCACCACCACCTCCGTTTTGAGCGTCGATTATTGGAAGTAACACAAGCTTCAAGGAAAAGGTTAAAAAGAGATCATTAGCTTGAAAACTTTCTTTTCTCCAGCTGGTAAATCTGCACATTACCTCCATGGGTAGAAAGGGAGAGCCGGGCATCTCCCAGGTCTCCGTTCACTACCGCTCGTGCAAGGCACATAAAGGTGAATTGCCCTTTCAGGGTTTATCGTCCAAGATGGCAGCAACCAGTGGGATGCAGCAGCAGAGCCAAGCCCAGAGGGATGACAGGGAAACTGAGTAGGCAGTTCCCAAGACATGGAGGGAAAGCAGCAGACGGAAAGCTGAGACTTTACTACCTCAGATTGCCTCCTGCAAGCCAGGAAGGGGCTGTAGCTCCAGCGCTCCTCTTGCCCCGTCCCAGCAGGAGCACGAGGAGCAGACCCATGGAGCCTGGCTCTCAAGAGGCTATGCACCAGTGGCAGGGGCACTGGACTATTATTTTCAATCCCTGACTTGCCCCTGTGTGCCCAGGTATAAGGGGAACATCCTTCACAGGCACATTAACACAGCATGGTTGAGGTGGGAAGGGTCTTCTGGCGATCATCTGGTCTAACCCCCTGCTCAAGCAGGGTCACCTAGAGCTGGTTGCCCAGGACTGTTGTCTGACACTGAAGTGCTGCAGGGCTTCCCTACCCCAGACCTTGCCGGTACTGGGCAAATCTGAGCATCACGAAGCACCCAGCATGGACACGGAGAATCTGGTCCTAGGCATCCATCTGTCCACTATGATATGCATCGCACTGTGTTCACCATGTGAGTGCCACCATGCCCTCACAAACCTTCATCCTTCCACTGCCAGAGCCAGGAGAGGCTGGCGTGGGCGAGACCAAGGAAAGCTTGAGATCACAGGAAAGCAGCAAATGTTGTGTCCACCATATCCCAAGGCTGTCCCACAAACCAACACCACCATATGAGAAGGTGCTGCGGTGGTTCTAGGTCCCAGCAAGTGCCTGTAGGCAGAGATGCAGGCAGCATGGTGAGGGTCTGTCCACAGCATCACCACATCATGCCTCTGCCTCCTCGTAAAACAAAGCTTCTCCCTTTACGTAATGCAGGATGGGATCCAGCCATGCACAACCTCATCAAGCATGAAACGTTAATGCCTACCAGATCATGAACTGGCACATCAGAAACCATCAACAGGTCATTGCACATCACCTCATAGATTTACAGTGGCATAAAGCTGATTACGAAAGAAAGGAATCAAGGAGTAAAGCTCTGCCTGGACACAAAGTGCAGATACAGGACACCCATTTCGTTAGACGAGGTTCATCCCATTTTCCTTCTCCACGGATTTTGCTTGGGTTAACCCTAGCACAAAGTGGGGATTGTGAAAGCCCAGGAACACTCCGAGATTTCTGGCAATCGGTTTTATTGGCCCGCTCACTCCTCCAGGTTTTCTTGAAAAGCTCAAAAGCAAAACAACTGCAGCTCAGCCACGCAGCAATCCACTGAGCCCCACAGTCGGCTGTTTGCAGGCAAACCACTACAAAACCACCCCGCATCGCTGGAAGACTCAACACCTTTTTTTTTTTTCCTGCTCTGCTAAATAGTACGGTGACCTTAAACGGCACGAGCACTCTCCAAAGTGCCTCAGCTGACCCATTGCTTATCTGAGCAGCTCCCTAATCTCCCCGTTGGAGCTGCAGGACCTGCCCACAGACCTCACGGCTTTGCAGACACCTCCCCTGGTCATAGGCGCCAGCGCTTCAAAGATAGGTGCAAATCAGAACATAAGAGTGAGCATAAAATCAAAAAAAAAAGCTTCCTAGCTAGGCAGGCAGTGTTTGACTTGCACATGTAAGGCTATTCCTTAAGCAGCCTTGCTTTTTTATACCTCTCTCAGAATGGATCTATGCCTAGTTTTATTAATAATAGACATGTCTGTCTCTTTTAAATGTTATTAAGATCCAGTCAAACATTTTCTTTGGCAATGAATTCCAGGGCTTAACTATGCACTGCATTAACAGGCTTAGTGTTTTTAAATGTAATATCTAATCTTGTTAGAGGCCACATGCTCTTGCATTTTCAAAGCAGGTTGAATAACAAGACTAGCATATCCTGTCTACCTTTACAGTATGTTTATTGTATTGATCGAATTTCTGAGTATCGGATATATTACCACTGCGATGCATCTTCAAAGTGAGTCACCCTTTCTAAATGTTGCACTGATTTATAGAAATCCTTCACATCCATCTCAATTAATGCCAACAAAACCGAAAACGTCTGTTGTTCCACACTCATCTCAGTAACACTCCTCGCACAGTTTGGGGAAAAAATGACTTTACGCTCTGACATTCTTCAAACGAATACTTCACGTTGGCTGTCGTGCTACCACAGCCAGCAGATAACAAAATGCTATCGCTTCCAGACCGCTGTAGTATAAACCATGCTGTCATAGCAGGACTGCCTGTGTCTAATAGCTTTCAGACAAGTTTTCCCCACAGTGTGAGCTGGGTTAATACAGGTGCAGTTGCTTTGACACTGGCAAAAGGACAGTCATACACAGGGAGAGGTTACGTGTCAGCCTCTCCCCCATGCTGTAACACCCAAATTGTCTCATCTGCCTCCCCATCACCATGATACGACAAACAGATCTAATACTGATGAAGATTAAATATGTGCACAGATTTCAGATTCGCTCTCCTAAAGGCTACTTGTTGACTTTACCTGGACATAACCAAGTCCATACTAGCCTCCTGTTTTGAATATTCACACTCTAGAGACTGTTTGTTTTTTTTTTTCTCTGTACCCAGAACAAATAAGAAAGTGAACCTACCCACCTCACTGCTGGAAGAAGCTGTTTACTCACCTGCTTAATTTTAAATCTGTGGTATAATAATAACAATAAGAGAAGAAATAAGAAAACAACCGAGAAAAAATAAGGGCATTTTATTTACCTGTGTCAACATGAAACTGAACTGGTAAACATCATTCTTAAAACTCGGGTATCTTTTTGAGTTGAAAAGTTACTTCAACTTCCAGGATTAATTGCATAACTATGGTCACATGAGATTAAAGCAAATTCAAAACATTAAAAAGTCCTAACTACCTCCCTGTCTGTAAGAAGATGTATTTTTTTTTTTTTTCATATAAGCAACATAAGAATTGAGACTAAGCAAATAATATTGTAATTGCTTCTATGGCTACAGAACAGAGCATGAGTCTGAAATATAACTCAAGATGACAACGCGTACTTGAGATACATCTTGTTAAAAGTAAAAGGCTTCAACAGCTGAGAGCTCCCATGTTACGAACATTAACAGCGGCATATAATTTTCCACTTTAGGATTTTTGCTGCATAATACCCATGTTAGTATAACACACACACTTGATGCGTCATACAGAGGCAAATCCATCATCCGTACGCTTCTCTTGACAGCAACGTTGTTCACATTGACTGAAGATGACCCCTTACTCACAGAGAATTTTAAAAGCTGTGGTACTTCATTTCATCAAGACTCGAATATTGAAATGCATTAAAAATTTGTGTACCAATCTTGGGCTTCCATTTGGCCAAACTGTCCCAGTCCCCCATCAATCCTCTTTGATAGCCCCTATGTTAGCAATGTATATATGTAAGGACACCTTTTCCTCTGACTGTGTATAGACATTCCTCTGCACATTTTTATTTACTGCATTTCTAAAATTTTCAAAGAGTAATGGAGCCCTTGAGCAAGTGCAAATTGTTCTGGTACAAAATCCATGTATAGACAGAGAATTGTCTTGTTAAAATGCACATGGAAACAGTTTGCAGAACATTTTTGAAAAAAATCCAAGAGAGAAACAATATATCACAAAATACAATGTATTCATAAGCATGCTATGGATAAAGTGCAATTGCTGTGCTTTTGTTATTTTTTCAAATACATGCGAGTGTATTTAAATGATTATGGATGAAAGACAATAAAATATGAAGAATGACATTTGAAAAAGAAGCTTGTCTTTCTCTGTTGGCACTGTTTTAGGCTTCTTTGAGCAGGACTGCTTTTGTTCTTTTTGGACGGAGCATAACACTTTCCTAAGAAATATATGTTTCAACCTGAATCTTCTAAATACCTTCCATTTGAAAACTGGAAGATATAAATACCCCAGTGTTAGCCTAGTAAAATCTGAAGGACTTTCAGATGAACAAGATAGGGTAAAAGTTTCACCATAGAGTCACACACAAATGTACAGCTAAACCTGTGGGCTTGTTCTCTTCCGTGATGAATCTTTGCAGGAAAAGAGAGAGCTGATCTTTGCTAGATCAGACTCAGAGGCACTTCACTGGCTGAGGGCCAAAAATACCATGATTAAAAATGCTAACATATATTTTGGGATTACTCTGTTTAACTGCTAAGACAAGTTGCCATTACAATATCATTGGTTTAGTGCTATAGTTGGGATCTGCCCAAATAAAAGATGACCCTTTCCGTACACAAATGCTGAAATTTGGGATCGCAGAGATGGCCAACATGAAGTCCGGGCAGGACTTGCAGCCAGAATCTGATCAGTTTTGAAGAATATAATCCTTTGGACTCTTTCTGAACTAATACTCATTTTAACTTGAAAACCCCTGGGACAACTTTGTGCATCAGCTTCCCAAGTACTCAATGTAGTATAGAGGAGCATCTTGGAAAAAAAACTAAAAATAGGCCCTCTGGTTGCCACAGCAAAGTACCCAAACATGCATGGAAATATTTTAGTGCAAACAGAACCTGGATTTCACTTTTTTCTACCCCATTTCTCAAAACTGTAACCTGCCATGGTATGTTACAGGTACATATAATTAAAATTCACTACCTTTTCTCTGCACTGAGCTCCATCCATCTCTTACACTCACTTCAAACCTCATTTGCTTGCAGCTGCTCGGTGTTTCAATTCAGTCAAACTGGACTTTTCATAACTCTGAATGAAAAAAAAACATCAACAACTTTCTAATTTTGGATCTGAGACCAAACCTTGGAGCCTGGGCACCCTCTAAGAGACGGAGACGACTGATGTTAATAGCTGCACTCTACTTTTTACAAACGTCCTCAGTCCTGGGATCTTGGACCACCACCTGCTGGAAGATGCTCTATACCCACCTACTTATTCTCATTGCAGTGGTCTACTAACACTTGTCCACCAAGAACTGAATGATGATCAGTAATGCTAATGCCCAACAGACTCAAAGTGGCAGGAGTTGCCAATGTGCTTTTAAAAATCTGTGTTCTGGGCAAAAACTGTGTAGGAAGGTGCATGGGAGGAATTCATCAGGATTAAGCTCAAAACAACACTCCAAAGGCTACAAAAGTTAACCCCAGAAACTGTTACAACCAAATTTTCAATGCTTACTTAGCCTTCACACAGAATTAACGGCAGTCCAGAAGAAACACAGCTTTATCCTGGTAAGAAATCATCCACACATTTTAATGTGCCACCTGCATACACTGCGCAAATCTACAAGGCCCTAAATATAAACAGACAGCCCTTTCCTGGCTGTTAAAATGAACACTACCTCAGCTTGTTCTCCAAGCAAGCCAAAATTATAGCTGCTTGGAGATCAGAAACATTTTAGGGTGGGATACCTTCTGCACTCCCCCCCCCCCTTCTTTTTACAGTGTTTGTAGTTTTATGAATAAGGCATTCATTGTGCCCAAACCCCAAAGATATCCACCTTGGAGGGAGAGCTAAAATTAGTGTTAAGTATACTCCTGAAACTGTCAGAAGAAAAGACGGCTCGTGTGGGATGCTAGAGATTCGGCAGGCAAAACAACATCCCTGAAAAGGCTGGGTCCTGCGCTGTACCTCTTGTTGGAGAGCTGATGGTTTTGCATACACCCCACATACACTCCTGTTTACTTGCTCAAAAAAACTTAGTTATTCCTGGAAAGTCCAGTAGTGTAAAGTTGTGCCAGCACATACATGCCTGACCAGGCAGCTTCTGGGAGCAGAGTAAGCGTCAAGATGCAACTATGTGAGCAATAACTGTCTTGAATTGCCATTCCAGAAGACCCCAAATCATTTTAAAGGCAGTAAATATGGAGCTCACATCCCTTATTATGAAATAATAGGTAGGTCTGGATGGAGCATGGCACATTTATCAGCACATGATCAGGGGAAAAGCAAAAGAAACCCCCTCTTCACTCCAAATTACATTAGGGAGAACATGGCCAGAGGTACCCGGCTTACGACCTGCTGCAGGAGAGAGGGATGGGTCAGTCACCTTGCACCTAAAAATCCAGGGCAACTGGATAAGGAAAGCAGAGTCTCCCCAGTAGCCCTGGCTGGAGTGAAACCAGGTATATATGTGTGTGTATATATGTAAATGTGTGTATATATATATATATATACACACACACATACAAGTGTATATATCTATATATAACCTGAGCATGCCCTCGGTACCCCGCCAGCAACGGGCATGACGGCAGCGGCGCTGGCAGGCAGCACGTGTGGCACATACCCTCCTTTCCCTTCCCAACCTTTGCTTACATTTCATCTAGTCTGCTCTGATTCCAAGGTTTAATAAAATTTAATCCCAGCATGTCTTGAATTAATTAATTAGATCTCATTCCAAGCCACCGTGCCAATTTCTGCAATTACACTGTAACTCACAGAAGAGTCAGAGACTGGCTGCATCCTTCCCCCGAGCAGGAGCAGCCCCAGACCGACCAGGGGTTTGTAAGCTGAGTCACTGCACAGCAAAGGAGTTGATTTCAAAGCACTTTGATTTTTCTCCTCCCTTATTTCCCCACTAGAAAAACTCCTGCAGGTCTGAACAGTCACATCATGAGGTCAGCCCCACTCCACTCACAGCCCTCAGCAACAGAGCAGGAGTCCTGTACCTACAATTCAGTCTTTATTCATCAAAATTGATCAGTTGGGACCAATGGGGCTACCTGGTATCATCCAATCCATATGATCCAACTACAGTTCCCTATGCTTCTGAGCTTGCTTTGCTCTTCAAATCATCCTCGGGAAAGGATTATTTTTTTTTTTTTTATTCCCTGATACAAAGAAACTACAAAACTATTTTTTTCACCAGGAGCAAGCTGTGGGAATTCAGAAGAAATAGGGATATTTTGACAGGACAGCAGCATTATTCCTTGTACTGATCCTCCCTGACAGATGATTTCCAACAAACATGACATCCCATCGGACACTCCGTAGGGTATCCTCAAAGTGCAAAAGCTGCGCAGTCCTCCCAACATTTTTACCTCTCCCTGCTCATCTTCTTCCCTGCCACAACTAAGAGAAGAGCAACCTCAGATGCTCGGTGGCCACAGTGACGAGCACAGCAGAAACAAACAGACATAGACCACAGAACAGGAGATATTTCCCACCGCATCGTTGTCCGTTTTGCACCATTTCCATGCTGTGTAATTAATTCTGATCTCAGAAGAGTCTCATCAGTTTTGTCTGCTGCCAGTGTGCTGGGCAGGGACCCTGATGAAGTACAGTTGTTTACAAACACGTTAAAGCGTATTTAAAACCCATTGTTTCTCACTCCAGCTGCCCAAGTACTTTTTACTCAGCTCCTGGACTTGTACCAAAAATAAAAATGACAGATTGCCAAAAAGGACAGAGACGGAGGGGTGGAGGGAGGGAGGGAGGGATGCGAAGTGGCTAGACAACACAGCAGATGAATATATTATCTCGCTGCCTCTGGGAACGGAGGTCAGAAGCCGGACCAGGCTGAAGAAACACATTGCAAGAAACACTTGTGAAATTAAAGGTCAGCGAGATAATGAGCTATAACTGCAGCCGAGCAAGAAGTATCTGCTGATGGAGCTGGCTCTGAGCTCTCACTGGAGTGTGGCTACCTGCTGCTCCCAGGGTGCAAAATCTGTCCCCTTCAATTAACGCTCGCCGATGAGACAAAAGGCCTGGCTGTGTCGCAGCGGGGCAACGGCTGCTGCTCTCTGGGAAGCTGTGCTCTTCCCCCAGCCCCTCTCACATTATTTCCAGGCCGACAGCTTCTCCCCAAGGAAAGACTGTGGCTTCTGCAGGGGCAACATCACCGCCTCTCCCAGCCCATCCCCATCCCCAGCAGCTTTCCTGCTCCTTCACTCGTGCAGGAAATGCTGCTGTACTGCCCATCCTACGCCATCACGTTGTAACCCGTGGCTACAGATCTGCAACATGCCCCTGGCTCTGTGAACCTGGCTGCAGACAGCAACAAGCCGCCATGGGATGTGCATCCCTACGGATAAGGCTGTACGCTCTAAAGCAGGGAGCAGACAACCCCATTTTTCACTCAAGGACTGTGTTCATCTGTCTCATATCAGCCAAGTGACTCCCAGCCCTTAAAATCCACCCAACACAGGCATCAGGCTCTGGGTTGAGTCCCTACAACACGCTGGTGGCCAGTGTCCATGCCCAGTAGTGCAGCACCTTCTTCTGAAGGGTTGTCCAAGAGCTCCATGAACAGTATTTTATTTCCACAAACTTCCCCAAAGTTGGGCAAGCAGCATCCTCAAGGAACATAAAACTTCATCAACAAATGATGTGACTTTGTGGAGGTTGCAAGGGGAAAAAGGCGCAACTGCAAGGGACAGGGAGGGCAGGCAAGGGAGGATGGGATTTGGGTACCTGCTCAGCTAACAAGGGGAGAGACTCAACAACGGCTTCTGTTTCTAAATATTTTATATTAGGCAGCTGCTGGATAAAGAGCCAGAAAGAAAATCACGGCAGCAGGAGAGGCAACCTCCACCCTAGTGCTGCAATCCACATCTACCAGCTTCAGAAAATTACCACAAGAACCTGTACAGGACCACAGGCTGCTCTGGCTGGGCAGCTACAAACAAAACCAGTAGCACACTGTAAGCAGAAATAAAATAAAAAAATCCCAAGACTGGCAGCCTGGATCAGTCCTTGCCCCTCAAAACATCTTTTTAAATGCTCAGTCACCATACATCTGCTCTAGGAATTGCAAATCCCTGCAACCGCGTCACCTCAGACGGGCATAAAACCTGTGGAAACCCCAGCAGAAAGCAAACCTCCCACCACAACGTCAGGCAGCGTGGGCACAGGCTCAAGGCCCAAAGCCCTGCAGCCGCCGGCTCTGTGGTCACCCACGCTTCCCAAATCACTGGAACAGGCACCAAAGTGATGGCTGAGCCTCTTACCTGTGGACAAGCCGCTACACGTTCATCTCTCTGATACTTCGAGAAGACTCAGGTGTTCATACGCTGACCTGGGAAAGGGAGACTGGGGTAGAAAACATAAGACCTTAATGTAATGAGGCAGTTTTAAATGTATGCCACAGACACAGTCACATCCTCTCCAACTGTGGTAACAACTCGGATATTTTTCTATTTGGTCCCATCGAGACATTAGGGCTTTTCCTTACTTGCCCCTTCACTCCTTATCTGCAATCCCTTCTGTCACCGTTTGGGCTTAATCTTTCTCTATGCTGTCCTCTTCTCACATGAGATTTGGACTTGAAAGCAAATAATTTCTGAAGAATATCACTGCAGAGATTCTTCTTTACATGTGAAATGATTCATTTCCAAACGGACAAAGAGAAGGCACAGGAGAATGGCTGACGATGGGCTTTCTAGTTCTCTTAAAATCAGACCCCGAATGCAAACAGGACCCCATCCTGACTACTTCAGAGCTGGAAAATAAACAAGAGCACTGCCCTGGGCTGCCTGCATGCCCAGCCCTGGCCCTGCCCCAGTCTGCAGCAGGGTGAGCTCCTGGGGGCACAAGCGGGGGCTGATCATTCACTTCCAACCTCGGGACTGGTGGGGTTAAGCTTTAATAGAAAACTAAAAATCACAACAGGTTATGGGAAGGTACCCAGGAAAAAAAGTGTTCAAAAGGCTGAAATTGGCTTAAAGCAGAGCTAAAGAGCAAAGTTAGCCATAATACATCCTGGATGCAGGAAAAGAGGCAGCACAAGGAAGCTGCCGTTGGGCACCGCTAATGGAAGTGCCTTCAGCTCCACAGGCACTGGCCCCATGCGTGGGGATGGCTGCAGCAGCAGCCGCCGGCAGCATCACTGCAGTGGCATGGAGCATCCTCAGTGGCCGACTGCAACTGGGCATGCAAGGGAGGGAAGAGGAGCAACTGCAACCTGCAAAACAGCAGCATGCAGGAATAAAAAAAAAAGAGCTTTGCCCCTATGTGACTTCTTTTAGCTGGAGATTTCTGGGCATTTTATAGTCAGCCATTAATTCTCATAATCAGACAAGCAAGCAAGAGATTAGCCCCATTTCACTGATTTGGAAACTGAGGCAGGGAGGGCTGCAGCTTCGTAGCTACTGGCAGACTGGGCTGCGCGGATGAAAATGCAGAGCCCACACAGTTCCCATGACCTGCCCTCAGCACCATACTTCTTCCAGGTCCTTCACATACACCCATCTATGGTTACTCTTATTATCTCTTTAAATTAATTTTTCTCATTACACAGGAGGAAATAACTATGGACAGGTCAGACTCTGAGGATTTAATGGAACTAACACTGTTAGGCCATCCAGCAATTCTTCATAACGTCTTCCGCACCGTGCCTTCTGCTGCCAGCAATTAGATTAGATAATTTTAAATCTGTATCCTTATTAGTGGCTTCTCCTGAAAGCACGTTGGCTTATGCATGCAGATGCAGAGCCAGTATGAAGTTACAGAAAACTCCGTACAATGTTATTGCAAAAGCACATATGCACAAATAAATGCAATAGCAGGACAGGCTGAATATAAAGAGTAAGAATACTTAAAATCATTGTGAACAAAAGGCTAAAAGTATAAGTGAAGATAAAACCCTACTCAATAATGCCAGACAAAGAAAAACAAGTTTATATGTTAATCTTGCAATTGTCTTACAACAAAATGCTGTTTTAATTTAACAAGGGTAAAAGTCCGAAAAGTGCTACAAAATCAGTTTAACAACCCATACAGTTTGTGAGTAAATGTTGGTTTTAACATCAGGACACAGCACCATGGACATGGCTCAATTAATTCCCGAAGCACGTGCGATAAACAAACATCCCATTTTCTGCTAAATTCTGTGAAGGGACTTTGTTGTCCTTTTCTCAAACATGAATTTACCTAAGGTTTTGCAGAGATCTATAAAGTGCCAGCTCAGATCTCCATCGTGTTCTGCACCTGCCCCCATGCTGCTCCCAGAGAGCCAGCAGCGTTCATAAAACACCAGAAAACACTCATTGCTCTCTCATTCAAGACGTATAAAACTCCACGCCAGTAAATACAAAGACGGCTCGTGGGTGCTCAGTGACAGTACAGAGCCCCGTGTACCTGGCAGCTTCCAGAAGGGAAACAAGGAGACATCTATGCCTGTCCCCCTGCTATGGCCGGGCACTGCTGCCATGTGTGCATGCATACAAAAATCTGCCAAGCTCTGGCTGATCCAGAAAGATCCCACCCTGCATTATTTCTACACACTCCTCAGCCCATGTTTCTGCTGTTTTCTTTCCTTCTTTCCCTTTTCTTTCCTCCGAGTAGCAGTGTCCAGCAAGGGGGACAGTGGGTGACCCCAACCATCATCCAAGGAAAGGCAGACAGGTCCATCTCTCTGTCTCTTCTCCTCCTTGGCTGGCATCACCCCTTTCTCAGCCCCTCTCAAAAGAGCATGTATTATATAGCAGGCTGCCAAATTGGTGGAGCAAGTGAGGATCAAGAGTTCCCCAGGACAGAAGAGGGAAAGGGTGAGGAAGGGGTTGTATTGGGAGGGGAGTCCCATCCTCTCGTGTATCTTCAATCGAGAACTGCAGCCCTACAGGGATGAGTGCCCCTGCTTAGCAGGATTAGCCTGAGCAGGGGGCCGGAGACCAGTCAAATGGGAAAAAGGGTGATGCTCCCCACACTAAACCCCTTGCAACTATCCCTTTGTCTCAAAGGCCTCCTGATATATGTAGTGGTACCATGGATGATATGAAACTGGGAGGAACGGCTGATGCACTGAAGGGCTGTGCTGCTGTTCAGCGAGACCTGGACAGGTTGGAGAGC
>NW_009616568.1:0-15822 GCF_000690535.1 Cariama cristata
GAGGGAGTGCCGAGCATCGTGCATGGTCTCAGCCTCTGCTGCTGCACCTGTAGCCCACATCATGGTGAGTTCATCCTTGCTGTCCTTGTAACCCATCTTCTGTGGCCAAAAAAAAGTCCAGCCGTGTCACCCTGCACTCCTCAGCTACGCGAAGCAGCCTTGCTAAGCCAGCTCCAGCTGAAGATCAAGTCCCAAACTGGCTACCTCCTGTCCAGACTGTCCCTGGCCACAAAACTCAAACAGCTCCTGCGAGCAGCTGACTCTGAGAAGGTTGGTTCCTTTCCAGCCCTCTCCTCTTACCCTTCCCTCCCACCAGCCAGCCGAAGTCATTACAGAACACAATTACTTCTGCATGTAGAGTCATGGTAATTCAAAATAAAACACTGAGAAATAATTTCTACTATTTGCCATAACAAAGGTGATTTCTCTGCGGGTGTCCCCGTTTCCTTCAGATTCCAGCACAGTACATTTCACATCACATATTTAATGCAAACAAGAATCACTGTTTTGCTTAGGAAAAGCACCATTTATAAAGTTTTAGAAATATTTCCATTTGTAAAACTGTATTATTATGAACAAAATGAGATTAAAAAAACCTCCCAAACTCTAATGGTATTGCAATCTATTCTTTTACAGGTTCCCAAAAATCTAAATTTTCCTTAAGTGACTGTGATATGGTTTCAACATCAACTATGACTACATTTCTATAAGAAGGAACCTTTTAACATACTAATTCTGTTGTTCACCATCATTGCTAGTTCTCAGTAAATGAAATGAACTACAAATTTCTGTTTCAGCACGTGACTCTTCTGCAAAGTATATATGGTCTGTTTAATAATAATAATAATAACCACAAAAATAGACCAAATGTAATATTCTCAATCAATCAATGTTATTAAATCCTTGAACCAAAGCAGAGACATTCACAGATTTACATGCAAGTTTGTGCACTTAAAAATCTATCCTGTGTATCTATCTATTATGTTTCAAAGACTTTCTTAAAATCATCATATTTCTATTTTTTCCTACTCCAATAGCTTGATTAAATTACTCCAGGAGCTGTGGTAGATGCCAAGATGGGAATTGTTATGCAGACACAAACATATGGCTACGGGAGGGAGTATTTCTAGCCTCGAGTCCCCGGACAGGCTTCCCAATCCATATATAAGCTTCTAAACACCAAAAGAGTATTAAGATGTGTATTTTCTAGCCAGTCTTTGAAATCAAGAAATACACTACAACACACAAGATTATTGTAGTAGATACCAAAATGAGAACTCAGAGCCAGACCTGGAGCACACAGATCTGATAATGTAACAATTTCGTATTTTGGGGGGGGTGAAGGGGAACATCTTATTTGAGGAAAAGGGATTAGAAATGCTCCTGACTTTGCCAATACACGGAGGTTATTGCATTGGTTTTGTCAGCTTGTGAGATGGTCAAAAACAAAGGAGAAGCTTTCACTGAAGGCTTCAAGTTTCAGCAGCAGCTGTGACAATTTGAAAGCTGAAACTGTTGCAACTGGAAAACCAAAATTTTTGATTTCTGAAAAAACTGTTCCTGCCTGTCTTGTGGGTCAGAGCTCCAGGGCACCCTTCTCTGCTCTGGGCCAGGCAGGTTGTGTCCACCATCATGAAACACAGTCAACTTCTTGTCTGGAAGGAAAATGGTGTATGAGAACAAATTCTTGTCCGACTGCATCATGAAAGACAAAAATCTCTCAACCTGGCCTGTGGAAGGCAACTGAAGTCTTAATCTTAACATGAGGTCCATTATTGCAGTTTCTCAATTTTAATTTTTGATGCATCTTTTTTTTGGCTACATAGACACTGAATTTTCGGGGCTGCTGAACATGCAATGCTCATTGAAGTCACTTGCAGCTGCTGACATGCAGCGTTTCTGAAATCCTGCCATAATTGCCAGAAGATGGGTATTCAGAAAACAGGAGGACCAAGAAATTGCGGAATTTCACTGAAAATGGGATAGATGGGAGTAAGAAATCCAAAGCCAGGCCTCAGATGGCAGGAGTTCATCACATTTAAACAAGAAAAGGATGCAGCGAGCTTGGCCGAAACCCGGCTCTTGCTAAATGAATAGATCCGTGTTAACTGCAGTGAGATTTTTGCTGCATTTAGCATTACAACTTTTTTTTTTTTTCATATAAGGTGATGTCTCATTGCTTTAAAGCCTGTCCCAGAACACGGAACAATTCCCAGTTTTATCTGTCCCGACCACACATATGAAACAAGCGAGTGATAGAGGGCAGCTGCTGCTGGTGCCGCTGTTGGTGCCGGCTGCAAATCACACAAACCAACGCCTTCCTGTCCCTTGGGAGAGAAGTGAAGGTTCTGGTTTATAAGCAGTTAGAGAAGAGAAAAAGAAAAAAAAAAAAGAAGAAAAGAAAAAAAAATCTACACCTTGCAGCAGACAGTGAGCCTGGGGCTGGTGGGGTGAGGAAGTTAATCAGCACCGAGCAGGCTGTTCGGGATGAGGCCAAACAGATGGCTCGTCTCTGAAACGGCAAAACGGGAAGCAGATGTGGCCACTGCTTCTCCCCATGCATAACTGGGAACCAGCCGGTTGGTGAGGAAATTTGCATAACAAGGATAATTTGGTATCAAAACTGTCCCTAGAAGTGATCTGAATGGATCTGGGCACGGTTGACAGTTTTCACTTCTTGTTTCCCACTCAATGTTCAACCAGATTAAATTTTAATTTTGAACCTACTGTTTGGGTGAGGTTGCTCTCAGCTATCTTCTAGGGAAACCTACAGTGCAGGCAGGGAGGACTCGGCAGGTCTCTACTGAAGCTTTCAGAGCTAAACCCTGATCTCTGCTCAGTCAGTTGAAATCTTAGTGACTAATTTCAGTGGGCTCTGATTTTCAATTTAAAGTCCATAAATTTCATGTCACCCTATGAACAACCAGCAAAACTAAGCCTGAGCTAATATCCCCTATTTGCACGCACCAAAAATCCATGGAGCCTGGATACAGGTACACTACAAGCCTGGGCTAACGCCCTTTGTAAATTCCTTACTACCAAGAGCCCCCAATGAGCCCAGCATCTCTCCCCACTGCCCCAGGGGAGCCAGGGTGGGAGCCTCCGACTGCCAAGCCTCACCCGCCTGTCAGAGCCTTTGCACCCATCAGTGCTGCATAGAAAAACTTACCAAAAAACCTGGGAAAATAACATGAATATTGAGCAGGCAGTTTAACACGTAGATATGATGTACTACAAGTAAAGGAGGGGTTTCTTTTTTTTTTCTATTCCTCCCTATTTTATTTCAAAGTAATGTCTATCTGACTACAGCTTTTACTTTATTTTTTCCTGTTGCATTGACAAGAACTAAATATACTGCAGCCTTAATACTTCATAGAAATTAAAACAGAGATCCAAAGATCTCTTCACATTAAGGGAAGTTCAAATCTGGATTCAAACTCTTCTGTTTTGTTTCACTGATAGTTGTAGTGTACAAAAAAGCACGATTATTGTCTTCGGGAGATTCCTGCATGTAGCCACGGGAGAGAATGCAGGCTCATTCTCCCTTGTGTTGGAGAAAAAGAAGAGGGAGTAAATACTTGCTAAAAACATATTTGTGGGCACTAACAGAAGCATTGTTACATGAATTTTACTTTTTTTATTTTTTAGCACAGCACATATGCAATTTGCCTTCCCACCTCATAAGTCCTACTCTGAAACATTCACAAACTCTTTATTTTTGCATCCAGTCACTTAGTTCTAGACTAATGATATATATAGTATTTCATTTGCATAGTCTAGCAAATGCATATGGGAAATGCACTTAACACACACATGTATGTGGGGGGTTTTTTGGACTCATTAAATATTGGTACAAATTAGAACGATTACTTCTGCTTTGGAAACATCTGTCTCACTATCCCTTTGTAAATGTAAGCTGGCTAAGACACAAACCAGTTTTCTAAGGTCTAGCGCTGATATTATGATAATACCTGACAGGAGAATTTCTATGGCAGTAACCAGAGTAAACCTGAATAAGAAAATAACCAAGCTGCTGAAGAACCCACGGTACTAACAGACCCTGCAGTTCGTGCACGTTCAGCACGCTGCTTCTCCCCAAGTCACAACTACGTTGCATTTAACTGACCTCTAAACAAAGACTGGATCCTGATGAGCAGAAAGAGTAGAAATACACAAGAAAAAAGCTAGAGTGGTTTTAGAAGGACAATGAAATGCCTGTATTAATGGACTAAGAAGTCTAAATTTAAGCATTTTCAACAAAATTCCAAAGCCCAAGCCAGGCGAAGGAGACTATAGGCACCTGCCTGAGTTTTGTTAAATAGTTCTTGATAGCTGAATCTTAATTTGGTAATTGAAGGTAGGGGCAAATGTACCAGAAGTGATAGGAAGACCAGAAGGGAAATGAAGGGTGGTAGAAGATTGGGTGGAAAAATTAACACATCAAGTTCAGCAGTGAAGAAATTACTCTCTACCATAAGGGTTATTACCACAGAATTAAGAAAAGCCAAAACTAGTGCATTACAGTGAAAAAAAAAAAATAATATTCTACCATTATTAATAGTTGCATGCCTTTTATATTACGGAAGAGTTGGCCTCTTCTCTTGATTATCCTTAAATTTAAAATCAATTTGTGAACTAAAACTATTTTTTGTTTGGATTTTAGCAACTTCCCCCCTCCCCCCAAATCCAGACAGCCAGTGCAGGTGTTCTCACTATACATTCATACTTCCTTTTTTCTTCAATACCTAACAAAGCAGAGAATCACATAGTGTAAATCCTTTTTAACAATTCCTTTCATGTTGTCATTAATGTTAAAAAAATTTCTCTTTTCTTAATATCCTAGTCTCCAGAGACACACGGTTCTGGAGAATATTCATTTTTGTTTCAAATACAGGAGCTGTGTAGCTCTGTTGACTAGGGACAGGGAGGGGGTGTAAGATTGCAATAACTGGAAATTACTCTGGACCAAAAAGGAATATAATTTCATCCTATTATCTTTAAATTTATTCTATAGTTTCCAAAATCCAAGATACAATTTCTGAAAAGCTGGCAAGCAGCAGCACTGCTGTGAAACTATTACATCCTTCTCCTTCCCTGAAAGGGAAATTGTAGCACGAAAAAAGCCTAAATTCCTTACGCAAGATCATGAAATGAGTTTTTGTCAAAATTAGGATTGGTAGCCAGGTCTTCTAACATTTGTTTGTTCTCCAGCCGCAGACTAGGCTTCCTCTTCAGTGGGTAGGAAACTCGGGAATCCATATTTGCAGACATCTTGCACTAAGTCCTAAGAGCTGTAAAAAGGCCACAGGTCTAAGAATTCAGGCTTTAGCTTACATGTCTGTGTGTGTGTGTGTACTATATGTGTATGAACTATATGTGTGTCTAAAAATACTCAATTTATATTAAAAATATTCAATAATTTATATAATTTTTAACCAACAGTTGCCAGTTTTCCTTCCACTTCTTTGTTACTGAAAGCATCTTCTGTTACTTAAATTTACAGAATATTTTGACCAAACTTACAAAGACACATAATCCTTTCCATGATCAGTTGTTGAAGCCAGACAGCTTTTGACTTGCAAATGTCTTTAAATGATGCAGAGATAAAAAGGAAAACAGTATTGGGAGAAGGGTCCTCTGTCCGATGTACAGCACCAGGGGCCCTCGCTCTGTTCTCCTATGGGCACATAACAAGGTGCTCAAATAACAGTTTTACAGTAACCAACCAATTTAACAAATTGGGATGCTTTTCTAAGTCTTAAAAACACAATGCAAAGTCACTCTATTTTACCCTCCCAACTCTCTGAGGAAAAATAAAATTAAAAAACAAAACAAAACAAAACAAAACAACAGGGCAATAGCCACGTGAAAATATTATGCTCCAAAGAAAAAGAAACCTATGATGGCTTTAGTGAGCAGGCTAATTTACAACAGAAAACAGAAGGCTTGCTGGAAACTTTGCACAAATACCAACGTGCAAAATAGAAACTTCAGATAAGCTGTGGAAAGAGGGTGGGATTTCCAGAAAATAGGGAAGGACTTGTTACACCCTCCTTGTCAAATTTTGCAGGATCACCGCAGCTTCTCTGGAGAAACAGCATGTGCAGAGGGGGAAAGCTGAGCTTTCCTTTTGCTTCTGCTTCTTCTATATAAACTGCTTGCCTAATTTCCTTTGCAATTAGAGAAATATTTGACCCAAAAACCCATCCTTTCCACATCTTACTGTGCTGTGTACTTTTGCTACTAAGGCTCTGGCCACTTCCATAATTTTATATTATGAATATTATAATCATATCAATACCTTACTTTTTCTCAAGCCCTAGGTTGCACTAATATTGAGCAAGGTAAAGTCGCCGGGGCAGTGAGAAGAGGGAGGATGGTGCCATCCAGTAGCTCTCAGCCGAGCCTCTCCAAATGGCAAGTAGGGATGGAGGGCCAAGTCCCTTGGCTGTTTCACACCATGCCAACACGGGAAGTTACACAGTCTGCCTTTCTCAGTGTTTTCTGGGGTCATCCTTGGAGCTTTTTCTCCAGAAAAGCACAGTAAATGCTTTGTCATAGGCAGGCTAGCAGGGACTTGCTTTCTAAGCTCTCCCATCCCGACTGCCTCCTGATGACATGTCAGTCAAAGCCCTTCCCCAGCGTACACACGCCCGGCGTCTTCAGCCCAGGACATGCCCCGCCAAAGCCCATCACCTCCCCGAGTGTCCGAGCTGCAGCGAGGGCTCGGGACTACGGAGGAGGAAAGGAGGCAGCGCCCAGGCCTGGCCCTCAGCCTCAGCCAACCGCCCCAGGGGCATTCGTCTGCCTCCAGTCTTCACCGGGCACCTCCAGACACCCCATTTCCTCTCCAGGGATGGATTCAGCCCCACAGCACACCTCGGCAAGTTCGCTAGCCTGTAGTTAGAAAGGAAATACCAAGAAGAAACAAACACACAGAGGTTTGGTGGCATTGGAGAGGGGAAAGAATTTCTTCAGAAAATTGCACTTTGCTCATTCTTGGCTTCTTTAGACTACGCCTGTCTCTGCATCGGGAAAACACTGGGAGGGATGAAGGGAGATGTAAAAAACACTGGCTTTTGCAGTTAGCTTTCTAACTTGCAGTGATAAGAAAAAAAAATGCCATGTGCAATCAGCATACAAAAAGTGGGTCTGGAAACAGCTCCTGCAAAGATACATATTTCGGAGAAGGGATACATTTTTTTTTTTTTTTTAAGGTAGCCTCATGTTAGTTTCAATTTTAACTATGTATCAGGAAAAAATAAAATAGGGCTTTCAGATTGACTTATGGAAGTCTCGAAAAACTACGTAACAAATTCCTGGACCTACAGAGTACCTTATCCTGCTTTACACACAAAAATTAAGTACAGGATCCAAGAGTGCACCTCTCTCCATTCAATAGGCCAGACAGCTACGTTATGTGGCATCATCCCAGATGCCAACAGGAGACTCCTCCAGCGGTCACCCTGAGCAAGATTTCGGTAGCAGCATGTTCAGACCCACAGGACAGAACACAACAAGAGAGAGACGTTACTGCTATTTCCTCTCTCTTCCCTCAGACAATGGGTGTTTAATGCGAATGCTCCCTTCGAAAGACGGAATTGCAGTGGCATAGGGCTTCCCCTGCCCCTGCCTATCCATGCTGCTGCTCTGTGCCATTGCTTTTCCAGGGATTTGTCGAGCAGCGCTACCGTGTTGAAGACCAAATCTGCAGTCCAGTAATTTTTTGGTTCAACAAAAGACATGGCTGAAACAAGCTGCCTGACGCAAAGAGCGTACGCTTCCTGTTGTTGGCAGAAAGTGAGACTTCGCGCTGTTCCCCCTTGCTTCCTTTAAAAACAATGCCAGGAATTGATGTAAATTGGCTGCAAAGCATCTGACCCACAAAGCAGGGAAGTGAGAAACTGTAGGACTCAGGAAGATAGAGCAATATTATCTTATTTATTTAATTAAATTAATTAATTAATAATTAATTATTATAGAGCACCTATATCTAAATATATATGGGTTTTTAACATACTTGATCAGTGATCATGGATGGCATCAGTGAATTTCACTTGAAATGTGCTCAAGAGGCTGAGGTCTTCAGCAGCTCTTGAGAATTCTTTCCCCAGAGAAATCAGTTGAGTGGTTTCTTCAGTCACAAAAACTATCAACAACACCGACCACAGAGGGGCATGCCTAACGCTGCCCAGACAACTCAGTCAAACCTTTGCAGAGGGGTCACCCAGAAAGTTAATTACCTACCCAGCACGTAGGAGTTCTGTCTTCTGGGACCTCTGTCAGGTGGGTCAGGAGAAGATCCCTGCACCGCTGGGGTAAGAGTGGTGCCAGATGTTCGACCCTATGACGACAGCACTAATGATTTTTACTTGCGAGGCAGCATGAAGAGAGCAACAAATGCCATTTGCTATCACCCAAATCTCAAATGAATTGAGACTGTTGAATTAATTGGACTCAGCTCCTGTTACCTACCTGTTATGTATCTACATTTCAATGCATTTTCAGGATCTTCAGGCTGAGAGACTGCTCACATCTGCTTATTTACTCTGCTATCAAAATTCCTAAGATCGAGGCTCAGTTTCAACACAAATGCACTGTATCAGGATTTTCACCTCTTTTCCCAACCCCAGTGTAATATTACAGCCTGAGACACAATGTAAAATTAATCTTTAAAAATCCTGTCTTTGTTAAATAGGGAGTTCTAGAGATGGGAGGCTGGTTTTCACAGCTCTCTCCAAAAAAATCTTCTTAAAAATCGAAGTCCACCGAAAGAATCAACAAGAATCCATAAGAAAATGCCAGTAACCAGTCATGAATACTGGATGATTTTAAGTGACAAAACAAGGAAACAAGGTTGACTACCCTTGGGCTTTCCTTAAGAAATTGGGTGGACTTCTTTGGGAAAAGATCTCCATCTGCTGGCAGGCTATAAAAAAGATCAAGTCAACACTACAGAGGTGTTACTTTCCCTTGAAAAGACTGCTCTTACTAGAAATGGAGTGGATTTGTTGTGGACAGTATTTTCTCCATAAATTTCTAAACCTTATATAGGATAGACTGAGCGAGACATCTTTTAGTCTTGTTAAGTCCGTCCTAAATGCATGTCTAGCAAAAGCATTGGAGCTCATCTGGCTCACGTATCCCATCACACGACCTTTCCTGCAAAAACCCAGGCCGTGGATGATGAGAAGAAGCAGTACCATTGCCACCTGCATCTGCAGGCAGACGTGTCCAGGATGTCAGGACTCACCTACAGACAACGGCTATCTCTCTCTCTAGCGATAGAAATAAGGCGGTACTCCTTTTCCACTGCTGTAAGGGCAATAAGACTCTTAAAATTAGAAATTTTATGGTGATTATGTTGTAAAGAGAAAAGGTAACCTTCCCTGGTATAAATTACCCCTACTCCGGGGTCACTAGATGAGGGGGTTGTACTATTGTAGCTATTTGGGGAGTTGTACTACCGTAACTACTTTTAAAAGCACATGAGAAATAGTGTTCATGAATGAAACTACAATGGCGCAGTCCCCAGCATGCTCCAGTTTGTCCCTTCTGAGACATTTACAGAGTGTTAGTATATATTTTTAGCAGATGACAGCAAAAGTTTCTGAAAAATTGATCTTGAGTTCTCTTGCATTTCTTTAGTGCAAAACTTCTGGGTCTGGAATGATTTCTTCTGATATCACAATGTTTTAATTCTCGCATTTCATTTTTTTCAGTCAACTATAAGACTCACTGTCATATGACAATAAGGCACTGCATTAAGCAAGGTGGAACCTTTCATTTTATCGTTAAAATGATTGAAAAAACTCGCAAGGGACATTTAGAAAATAACAGACTAGTCACAGAACTTGGGAGCAAATTACCTATTACCTCCTCCCTTGTCACCACAGGAGTATTTTCTACCTCTTCCTTCTCTCTAGTTATAGCTGTACCAGCCCAGAATTTCTGTGACCTTCAAAGCGGAGTTTTTCTTTTTTCTAATTTTATGCCATCACTGTTAAACGTATGCTTTTAGGTAACAGTAAGCCATGAACAGATATTGAAAAATTTATCATCATTGCCAAAATAACTTCAAAGTATACATGTTTATTTGCATCATTACATGTAATCAATTTCTCCACAACACTTTTCAATTTTCTCTGTTGATTCTTTTTTAATTTTCTCCCTTTTTTCTACAAGTAGCTGTTCCCAGAATAGCTTGCAGAAACCAGCTTCCAGAGTTCACGCCCTCTCTGGAGAAAAAAGTCTCCATAATTTAAGAAAAATCAGGAGTCTTTAAAATTCTACTTACATGGTTATATACTTCACTATAACAGATCTATATCCATTCTGTAGCGCAAATAATTGGTATGTAAGAAATACAATATATCAAGAGCATTCAAGTTACCTATGTCAATATCTCACACCTATTCTTATTTTCTTTTCATATTTGGAAAAAAAAAATCCATAGGTGAAATAATAATGAAGGCCAAAGTTCCCCTACTTCAGAATATTGAATTAAGTATATAAGCACAAGCTATTTCATGACAATACTTGTAAGAAATTTCATTGGTCACGTCAGGTCTGCAAGGATAAGCAGTCACTAGATGTAACTGGCACAAAATAAAATTATTTATTTGGAAAAGTAGAAAACAGACTTGTAGGTCTTCACCACCACTGAGTAATATTTCTAACTGGTGATGTCTATTAATCAGAATGATGCTGTGTAACAGTTTAGGTGGAAGGACCATCCCAACTGACAAAGACATCCTTTCCTCTGGCCATAGGTAAAAAGTTACCAAAAGACAGTTTTACTAATATGAGTAAATAGAGTAAAATAATTATAGAAGCTACTCTAAGTTTCAAAGCAGAAGCCTAGGCAATTTTGTCTCTCATTACATTTTAACCCACTGTACAGAACTCAAAACCTGCAATAATTGAGTAGGAATTTTCACAAACCACCGCCTGGAATTTTTTTATCTGCTTCTAAAAAAAAAGCCAGTATTATTTCTTTTTCCTGCCGGTAAATACACAATCATTCTACATGGTCTTTCAAAGCAATGCATCAGCAGACACATCATTTAGTTTCATGTGCCCAGGTGTTTCCACTTTACAAACCCCAGTGAGAATTTCAGACTGCAGTATTCCTGTTCCAAAAGTGGGCAAAATAATCTGAAACTGGAATTTTCTATCATCAGCACAATTTAAGGAAAGCCTCAGCTCCTGGAAACTTTTCTCACAGGGCTTTGGTGAAAAGCCTTAGAACAGCCCATCTGTATTTCTAGCTTGGATGTTTGATTATGCTGCATACAACGATAGCCAAAGGCAAGTGTGATATGTTCAGAAGTATGACAGAACACAAGATGCCGCCCTACCCATGAAGTCTACAAACTAACCCAACTCAAACAGAGGGGCACTCCTAGGCTTAGGGTGGTGGTAGAGAATCTGAGAGACCACCTAAGCCGCGCACACACCCAGGTCAGGATGAACTCCATGGTCATGCTGCTACAACCAAGCCCACAACAGCAGCCTTGCCCCTGCTTGGGCTTGCACAGCTGAAGGTTCCCCTTTTCTGGTCCCCTCCTCCCTGCCCAGCTAACGACTCCAGTCATGCCCCGGATGGAGAAATGGCAGTTGTTCCCCTTTTCCCCAGTAACCTACAGCAAGGAAGCACTGCATCGTCTCTCTGCCAGCCAAAAAGCATGTTCAGTATCTTTTCAGCATCCCTGCAGCTGTCATTCACTTTCCTTGACCTTCAGCTTCTGAAAGAGAACAATATTGCCTTGTGCTTGCTCCTGCATCTTCCTCCGCCACAAGAAAACAACCTAATATGCCTCTAGAACAGGTAACGTGCCTTGGCAATATGGGAATGTGAATACAGAACATACCTTACCTCCTGCGAGGCTTTTACAACTCTTGCATGGTATTTTCTGAAGATGATGGAAATTATTATATTATTGTAACACCAGTGCACAGTTAATTGTAAAACTATATTCAAAGTACAGTTATAGACAAACGGCAAGGCCGCATCAAAGACCATTTCACATCGGTCTTTCCAGCAGCAGTGTCAATATTTTCATTAGTGACTTAAGTGATGGAAGAGGGAGGCTCCTCTGCCTAACTTTGCTGTTGAAACCAAGCTGGGAAAGACGGGGAAATGCAGCAATTTCAGAAGAACTTTGCTGAAAATGACCTAGGAATTGAAAAGAAAAAACAAGCATCATGCCCCAATGAAAAGTTCGCCTATCTTCCACCCTGGCACCCATGTGCAGCCCTTCTACTCTGCTCCAGTTTCATCCCTTATCAGTGACGAGCACTGTCCTCTTCGGGGTACCACAACGCATGAGAGAGGTGATCCCACAGAAGTGACCAGAAGTCTAACCAACAGGATATTATTAAAAAGAGTGCAAGAGTGACATTTATTTAGTCTAGGTAGTATTGTAATGCCAAACAATCACAGATCTCATCTGTTTTAAGTACCTGCTACAAAGGGGATGATTAAACATTTCCCCATGTCTGTGAGCAGTAAGGACAGGATAAGGCACAAAACGTTTGGGTTATAGCACCAGAGATGAGGCATTGGGGAAGAATTTTGCCCGTCTTCAATCTTTCTAAAGAAGAATGCAGGCAAGAAAGCCATTTTACTAAGTTAACATGAAGTACCAGATTGTGTTTGCACAGCAGCAAATACTGCATACAGGACGTCCTGGGTGTGCTATCATCACTGGTACGGTATGAACATTCAATAGTAAACATGGTTTAAGTCCAAAAAAAGACCAAGGTTTTATAAGTACTGAATATTTTAAAGAACAAACTAGGCAAAACGTGCACTAGGAATCACAAAAATTAAATCACCCTACATGAAGTGAGAATTTGATGATTTCTTAGAGTTCTTTTCAGACCCATAATTTGTGACAATGCAATTTTGGCTTCACGTGTATGAGCCAAGATTATATGAAGTTTCTGACCTAGTGGGACAAAACCAAGTACTAGAGAGCTATTAGTACTGCAGCTGCCTACAGCTACAGCACCGTACACAACTGCTTTTCTGCAGATAAGGTAAAGAATGGTAATAGAATACTAGAAAGCAAGGCTAAGAAATCTAGTCTTTGGGAATTTTATGTCAGTATCTTCACTAAGCACTGCAGTTATGTGAATTGCTCTGCTGAAGGCATCTGTGTTGGGTGTAGGTGTGAAGGTTTGGGGTAGGGGGGAGCTGCAGGAGTGGCCTCTGTTGGAAGAGGCCAGGGGCTGCCCTATGCTGGACACAGCTGGTTCCAACAGACCCATGGTGGAGCAGATAGCCACACTGCAACCTGTGAGACAGCCCATGCTGGAGCAGATGGATATTCCTGGAGAACCTGTGGAACACAAAGTGCCCACACCAGAGCAGAGGAAAAACGTGAGGGAGAAGGAGCTGCAGCGAGAAACTGCTGTATACTCCTTTATCTTATTTTGTTTCTCAGTACCCAAACCTATTTTAACTGGCAGTAAGTTCATTTTTCCCGAGCGAGTCAGTTTTGCCCACAACAGTAACTGGAGAGAGATCTCCCTTTTCTTTTCCCCTTTTTCTTGACCCACAAGATTGCTCATCCTATTTTCTCACCCCGACCCACTGAGGAGGGGGAGTGAGTAAGGGGCTGGGTGGGCACCTGGCTGTTAGCCAAGGTTAACCTGCCAGAGTATCTCTTTAGGTAAGAAAACAACTCATGAGCCTTCTTTCAAAACTCCCAAGCCTGACCTTTCATTTAAATTTCAAAGAAATGCACACTCATCAGTTTGAAGACAAGTACAAGCATTGCCTATCTACAGTTCAAAGCATCTTCTAAGTCTTAGTAAATGTAAGTGCTCACCAAGACCAATCCCTCACTGCCATCAAAATGATAGTTTTAATAGAAAAAGTCTTTTTTTGTTTGTTTGTTTGGTGTTTTTTTCCAATGACACGTTGGCTTGGGACTAGTTCCATAATTTCTATTAGAAAAAACAGAAATTGCCTTATTTCAATAGGACAATCTTAACAATTCTCTTAGGGGCCAGTCTGGCTTTCATCCACTTGCCATTAGCAGATGATGATCATTGTGGCTTCATCAGCTTTTTACCTACTTGGGTTGCTACAGTTTTCTATAAATGAAAATTCATCAGGGGATTTCATACTGCTCTGAGACAATTTAACTAACTCAAATACAAGATGCACTGAGAAAATGAAGAGTCTGAATTGCCTTGATTATTAACAAGACCTCACTTTTCCAGGACTGCAATTATTTACCTTTATTTAAGAGAAACGAAGAGATTGTGCACCAAATGTTACTGAACCACAAAACCAGAGAGTCCTCCATTTCTTCTTACAAAGTTCAGCCAGCCAAAAAGAATAAATAATGAAGTACACAGGTTCCTGCATACACTAAACAGATCCATTAAAGTGGATTTATCTGCACCATTTCCCTTAAATTACAATCATGCCCTACTTCTGTGCAATTTTCTGTATTTTGTGAAATTATGTTACCGGCGATCTAATCTCTTGTTTGGGGGCACTGTTATAGTGGGTTATGAAATACATATTGGGATAATATTGGAAGTCCTGCTGACTTGCGAGTCCTGCAGCAAAGCCTGAATATTGCTAGATGGTTGAAGAGATAGTTGTATTACCTGCATCAATACTAAAAAAGAAAAAGAATAAACTTTAGCTCATGTTCCCTTTCACTATTTCTATGTGTTTTCTAAAACAAAAGCATGCTCGTGTAATCCAAGAGAGTGCTAGGTAATGAGTAACGTAAGAGCAGGAGGAAGAACACTCCTGCCTGGTGCTGTGGTTCTACCTTTTATCTCTTTCACAAGTTCCACTTCGCAGGTGACAAATAGAGCAGCACAGCACTTCTCTCCCAGTCTGTGTCATTTTAGGAGGCATTTTATTATCTATCACCATGTGCATTCTCACTCGTCCTTTCAGCAGAGCCATTTCCATTAAAATATGAATATTCAGATGCATAGATGAGCACAGTAGCTCACATAGCATACCAGAATAATTCCCAGTGTAAATAAGGCAATTATTTAATTATACATAAGGGTTTTATTACCCTTGAGCAACCCTTAGGTTTTACTAAACAATTAAAATTCACTGGGGTTTTCATTCACTTGCCTGAGAAAAGATTTTAAAGAACATGTCTTCATTAGGGTTGGAGAGATGTTTGGAGAGAACAAAAATCTTACCCAGCACGTGTTTATAGCTCTCCAATACTAAACTTGCAAGAGCAGATTTAATCTCGTAATCTTTACCCAAGTGGCACAAAAGTCAATCAGTTTGGACCACAGCACACATTTATTCTTACAATCATTCTGCCTTCACTGTTTCAAAAATAAAGATAAATTCACATACCTGAATTTTTATGTCTCTGCAAAACAATTTCTAATACGTAGCAGACTTTACTAAAAACATAAGCTAAGAATAGAAGTGACTCTTTTATGTTTAGATCAGGATGAGCTCTAAGAAATGCCAAGTCTTCCAAATTATTCTGAATTCAAGGTTCACTACAGCCTCATAGCCCCTGTAGTTCCCAAATGGCTTTAAAAAAATGCTAGCTAAACAGCATTTATCCATTTTTAGAAAAATCTAAGTAAGACTAGTTTTTAAGCTCTGCATTTTCCCCAATAGGAGAAAAAGTGCTTTACATAAACTGAAAATAAAGCATGGACACCACAGCAGCCAGCTCTGCCACATTAGCAAAAGGATCCAAAGGAAAGCTTTTAATTTATTGCCCATTCAGGGGCAGCTCTGACGGCCAGTGGGTAAGGACAAGTTATGTGAACAAAAGGCTGTTGTCCTGGTTTGGCTAAAACAGG
>NW_009616569.1:0-10579 GCF_000690535.1 Cariama cristata
GGAAATGGCACTCTTGCCAGCCTCCAAAATTACTTAGATCCCATTTTTTCAAATGTTAAGAACTCCAGTAAATCTTAATCATGTAAATTTTGCATTTATTTTCTCTCCAGTAGTGACATTTCTCATTTCACACCTGACCATCCTACTGCAGAGATGTTTCTTTTACCCTTCCTATTCATGCTTTTTACACAAATCACCAGCTGCTTATCAAATAATATTTTTTTCATGTTTGAATGTTATGTTCCCATTTATTATGTTATCGCTTTTGATTTTCAGTGAGTGTGGCCTCCACAGATATGAGTCACATTTCATTTGCTTGATAGTCAAATGTAACATTCTTTTCAAGATTTCAAAATTAGTATTTAAAAGAAGAAAATAAATAATAGTTGTAAGAATATAAAGTTGGTCTAAGCCCAGTGTAGGAGATGATACACTATGTGGTCTTTCCATGGCATTAACAGTGAACTTGGAAGGCTGCTATTTTTCTTCATTTAAAGTGTAGTATCTTATATCATATGAAGAGCTGAGAAAAAAAAAAACACAACAATTTCATACAGAAGCACAATTATTTCATATTACAACAATGTCTCCAAAGAGTCATAAATATACTGTGATCATTCCTTGCCTTCCCTTAACTCTGAGACCTATGTAAATGTTTTAGGGAAAGGTGTTCAAGAAATAAGAAGCTTTAGTCCTCAAGCCCTAGCTCTACCTCAGTTAGTGCTATTTGTAAGTGAACACAAGATTCCTGAAAGGTGTTCATCTGCTAGCAACGGAGTCTGTAACTAAACATTATTCCTTCAGCAGCAATTAAAGCACCATCAGAGAACCTCGTCAGTCGGGCTCCAGCAGCGCTGACCAAGGAATGACTAACCACATCACTTCTGGTAAACACTGTGAGCCTTCTTTTCCTTCCTGCCCACTGAGATCATATATTACTCTAAGGCGTGTGCATTAAGAAGTGAACTAAGACCACCAGTCCCAACTCAGGTAGCAGCATTACTGGTAATCCTGGTTATTTCAGCAGTCTCCTGGGTGCTTCCAGCCCCAGCACTACTGATTTTTTTTTGTAACAGTAAGAATCAATTAATAAAATATTTAATAATTTATTTTAGCTAAGCAGAAAGTCTTTTGACTGATGTTATTTCTTCTTAAAGTGAAGCTACCCAGCTTTTTAGTAGTTCTAAAGTTCTTAGTTAAAAAACATTCCGTCTATTTCAATATTGTTTCCTTTTAAACCAAAGTTAACCAAGACCTGGTCTGGGAAAAAAACAATGTAATTCCAGATGTTACATGACACTACGCAGTGTGAGTGCTAGGTTTTAAAATATAGATATTATCAATGTCACTAAGCACTTTTCCAGCTGATAAATGATCTGACTAGATCAAAAGAACCGCAGCCAATAATATGGGTCTGTTTTTGTTTAAAATGACACCATCTAGATCAGAAGCTGATTTAGGAGTCAGAAAGCAGAGTATTAATAAATTATCATTTTGTACATATGGTAAATAGCAAGTGTCTCCAATTTTCCACAGTATGAATGAGCTTGTTAAATATATCTATTATTTCTTTGAGAATGGATCAGTCTGCAGAACAAGTTTCGCACGTGAGTTAGTGATCTGTGTTAGTCAAGACCTTGTACGATTTCAACAGGATCTAGCTAAGTTAGATGGCAACTCATGGCAAATGGTAATGTAATGGCAATTTGATCTGGAAAAGTTGTCTGTTTGGATGGTTTAACGTAGAATCATAGGATCATAGAATCATTTAGGTTGGAAAAGACCTTTAAGATTATGAAGTCCAACCATAAACGTAACACTGCCAAGCCTACCACATTTGTGTTCCTCACAAGTATGTAAACTTACTGTTACAATAAGGAATAAAATATTTCAGTGACTTTAGCTGTGTCTATACTTCCCAAAACCCTTTGGGCTCAATCCCAAATTCCCCTGTCATCCTGCTGCCTCCCTGCTGGCTCTCAGACTGCTTCACACCTGCAGTGACCCAAACGTCAGCCCAGAAAGGGAAGTTCACTCTCTGCAAGGAGGGGAACCACCTTGAACCACACAGCTGCGAGAGCAGGAGTTCAAATTCAAGCACGGTTGCCAAGAGCATGGTAGTCATAGCCACTGTGAAGCACTCACTGAAAATCCCTCATCAATTGTTTTTACCACTGAATGCAAATAAAATAAGATATGATTACAAGAGAGTGGTATTCACCTCCAGTTGGTCTGTGAAGTATATTGTTGATATAGAGTGAGATAAGTGATAAGAATCATCAGGGGCATGGGAAATTTCTTACATGAAGAAAGATTAAAAGGATTAAGAATTTGTCTTACAGAGGAGATGTATAAAATGGGACATGACTAAAGTATATGCTAGGGAATGGCTCAGAAATAGCCATTGTTTTTTTCCCTCATAGTAAAAGAGGAAATTCCTTGAGATTGAAAGAAGGCAAATTTTAAACTGATAAAAGTAAACAATTTTAATTCAGCACAGAATTAGACTGTCAAATTCACTACTGGAAGAAATGATCACGGCCAAAAACTTAGCAGGATTCCAACAGTTTAGATAACTTGTGTAGGTGACAAGAATACTTAAACATGATCACAGTAAATATTTAAAATCTATATAAAAGTTCTGCAAGGTATGAAAATCTTCATGTTAGTGATTTCATCTGCTTTTAATTGTTACAGGTGACTGACAGGATAAATTAATGGGAGCTACAGACATAAGGAAGAGACAAAACAGAAGGCTGTCATTATGACCTGGTTGAATATGATGCATGTGTCTGCACTAAAGCATATTATAATGACTCACATGTATATGTAGTGGCACCATTCTGTTGTATGTGATTGTACACATCAATTTAGCAAGCACTTTAAAAAGTTTGTCATGGATCCTGGCTACTACCATAAACTGCGTCTTCAGCAATACGTCTGTGGTGAGGTATATTTGTTGAACATAGGGATGCAGTCAAGTTTCTGGTAACACCAGTGGGGTCTTTTTCTGTTGCCTCAGTAGAAAAAAAAGAATTCAGAATCTGGAAAATGTCTTTTAAGAAAGATTACACAAGTGTCCACAGGTGCAAATCAAAGCAGGGCAAATACAGTTTGAAAAGTCCCTCACTTTTCTGGATAAAATAATTTGTGACAGAAATCTGACCGGTACATTCCACTACTGATCTCTTCATATAGACATGACATTAAAAACAAATGCTGACATATGTGTGCTTGTCGGAAGTGCAATTACAGTTGGTTTGTTGGGAAGGCAACTTGTTAAACTCTAAGCGTTATCTTAGAATTACTCTGATTTTGTTTTCTGTGTTCTGTACTTTCAAATCTTTGGGACCTGCATTTCACAAACCCAACTATATATGCTGGGCAGAACAGACTGAGTATGTTGTCAAGAAAACTCCTTATGTTAGTCCCTCAGAGACTTATTTTTTGCCCTTTCTAGTTACTGACCTAAAAAAAAATAATCAAATCTGTCCTAGAGAGGTGCAGGTGGGAATTGCCTAACACATGGAAAACACAACAAAGACTTCCAGCAGAAGAATAAATTCAGACTTCCAGAAGACATCCAGAAGAATTATCATTTGATATTCATATATTAATTGAGACTGTGGCAAACTCAGTGAGTATGTATCCATTTTATTTGAAGTCCAGACTCACACATGGGGTCTGGGCAAGTCATGGGGTATCCTGAAAGAGAAATCTCAGCTATACGGTGTTCACTAGGCTCATTTTGAGTACAGCCTTACTGATGGTGTGCACAGTCTGCTGCCCTCCGTACCAAGGCGCGTGGAGCATTGCCATGCATCCGCGTCGCAAGGCTGTGCAGCCGTCTGCAGTCTGTAGGCAGCCTGAGCTTCTGTTACTGTTATGTGATGCAGAAGGGGCAAGCTAAGGGCATTCTAATGGCAGGGATGGGGCATGGCCACTGAGTCCGGGAAACACACTACACCCAGCTCTCTTGGAAATCTGCTACCTGCAGGGTTTTCCTGAATCACATTCCTTTGCACGTGAGACTCAGAACCGAATCTATAAAATTGGGGTATCTCGGACTGAAAAGAGATATGGTATTATTAAGTATGACAGGGAGCATCATTAGACGAGTAAGAAATGTGGCTTCATTCAGACTGATACTATACTTTGGTCTTTGACTAAACTCTTTGTTTTCTTCCCCCCAAAATTTTCACTTTAAAGCAGTAATTCTTCATGAAATTACCAAGTCCCTCTTTAGCTCTCAATCAATACCCATGTCCTGCAGACTGAAGAATCCCATAGCAGGTATTGCTAATTCATCCTGCAATCACAGGAAATAATGCACTTCAGATGTTCTTTTATTTTGCTTTTCTTGCTTTGTCATCGGGTTGTATTTTGTGTATCCTAGAGTCAAATGTAGTCCTGAAGCATAAAGCAGAGACACTATCAGGGAATGGAAACTTGGCCTAATCTTGCACAATAATATCCTTTTAGTTCAGTTTTATGTACTTTATCTGATAACCAGGAACTACTTAACAAGATGCTCATTTACTATCTAGTTTGTTTCACATGTTTAAAGTATAAAATTCTATCACTCACTACTAGAACAAATGTCCTATCTTCCATAAGCTAATCTTGCATGGCAGATGCACTGTCTTAAATGTATAAATCTACTTGAAAAACAATCTGATAAAATTTTATGCCTGCAAAATGATGATTCACTTATATCAATGTATTTGTCACTCAGACCTTTAAAAAATATATATAATACCACAGAGTTGGGTGGGTGCTGAAAATATGCAAGACCTTGATAATAGGAAAACATTACCCACAAAGTGTAAAGGAGAAACACTAATTAAAAAAAACAGTACCAGTCCAAAATTCCCTGGTCTGTACACCGTATATTACAAAAGAGAACATATAAGCTTTTGGTCTTAGCGTGCCGCAGCAGCTACCTCATGGGTGATGGGAGGATTTCAGTTTAAGTGGAGATATCTTACTCATCTCCCCAGTTTTCATATCCACACTGTTTATAAAAACAAACATGGCTTAGGCGTTATGAATCAATGTTTGAGTACTGGTGTCAAAAGCTTAACTGACGTAGCTGTTCTATTTAAACATTATGCTACCTCCAGAATACCCCCTTATGAAAAGATTATTGTCTCACTTTCTAAACTATCTCTGAGGACAGGTTAACTACATAAAATTTTGCTTAATATGCTTAAAATTATAATTGCTTTATGTGATTTTGTTGCTGATTGGAGATGCGGTGAACTTTCATCTTTGCATTGAAGTCCAGGTATTTTTTATGTTTGTATCCATGCAATGAATTCACTGAAAGACACAACAATATTGCAGTGTAAGCCAAATTCAGTTAGCATTAAAGTCATTTTTCCCAAATCATGCATGGAGACGTGCATGATTCTTTCTGTCCCTCTGCTATGGATAAAATAATTTCCCACAAGACTTCACACTGAATCAGATGTACCTTGCAGCAATCATTTCTGCAGACAATCTCTGAAGAGGCTAACACATCTGACTTACAATAACAACTACATCATCTTCGAATGGCACAGATCCCTGCAGCAACAAAGTCTCTCTTTGCTCTGCAGTCACAGAAATCAAGAATTAAGTTCATTTTCCTTCTATGTTTATAATCTGTGTGAAGTTTTTCACAAAATTCTATAGAAGCAAGGCTTATGGAAAACCAGTTTTCATATATTCCTTCAATCTTCATAAAATTCAGTGGTGAGACACAAGACAGGGACTCAAATTAGTGCTCCCTCAGATGGAAAAACATCTAAAATGGAACTGTTAGGTATTCTGCATGTATGCAGAGTTTCACATTAGTCGTAGTATGGGCCCGATGATGGTGCCACAGAGATACAGAGACAGCTCTGGTTACTGCTCTGAAGCGTAGCTGGGGGTCAACAGATACGGTGCAGAAGAATCCAGGTTTCATCCCTTTGCTGCTTGTGGAACAGCTTGTTTTATTTGGCAGAAACTATTCCTGGAGTATGAAGTATTTAATAGAAATAGTCACAGTCTATCCACATTACTTAAGTTGATGGTAGGATATTCAGGAGTTTATGAAATTCCTTCTATTCAGTGTTTAATAACTGATACTGAGCAGTATTAAGAGAGGATGTATCAAGTCAGTATAATTTATTTGGCAAGGCACGTAAAAGTGACTTCAATGAAATTTAATCAGGAATGAATTTAACCCCATAGCAATAAATTTTAATACCTACTTGCTGTTCAAGACCCTTATTCTGGCGGAACATTAAATAGATGCATCAGTGCTTTGCTGGATTTCATAAATTTGAGATCGTAATTTACAGCTATGATGCAATACTAGCACTCTGTATTTGTCACTTAGCTTTGTTAAAAGAAAGTTTAGAATGATTGGAAATGTTACAAGCAGGATCAGTAAGAGCATTATTTGCAATAGAAACAAAAAATATTGCTACTTAATTTTCATTCAGCTATGCTCATGTGGAAATCCACATTTCATTCTCAATAAATGCTACAGCAGAATTCTAATAATACTCTCCAACTAAAAAATTCTGGTCATCTTTTTATAGAAATTCATTTGGGGCCTGGTTCAAACTTCGTGAAAGTCAATAGAGATAATCGCATTTGCTTTCATGAATCAATTTGACATTAACCAGACCAACAAAACATATAAAGGAGAGGATTTTGGTAGAACAAAATTCAAATTCCAGTGGAGTAAATTGTTTTAGACAGACACCCTACTACAGCTAGAGGAACCATGAGCTGAGCAACAAAAGATAATAATAGGTATAGAAAATTTCTTATCTATGTTCTCAGGCACTGAGAAAATGTCAATGGATGTTATCTCTCAAAACACAAGATTGCGTGGAAAAAAAAAAAAAAGAGAACCATAGCAAAGAGGAGGCGAATAACCAAGGCTGCCTGCCCCTTTGAACCTGAGGAGGTGGGAGGGGAGCACTGGAACCACCCCGTCCTGAGCCATGATTTGACCCAAAGGGAAGGCATCAAGTGAACCCTGCTAAGGACCAAGAAACTTAGCTGGATCCGTTGACTCCTGGTTGTAGGGGCCCTTGGGGGTAGCTTTAGTCGGGGAAATAACCTTATGTTGTGCTGCTTGGTAAAGTTTGCATTTCAGATAATAAACTGTGCCTGAGGGAAGGGCCTTAAAGAGGCTTGGGTGTGGTACCGGATTTTTTTCCCTGGCTGGTGAGGGAGCCTGCCAGTTTACAAAAATATAGGGGCTTAGCAAATACTGTGTGATTGTACGAGACTTCCTTCCCCTTGGAATAAAGACATGAGGCTTTCCAGTATTTTAAAGCAGACTTGACACATTATCTTTGAGTGCATATCAAGAAAAATTATCACCTCTCAAAAAGAGGAGGTAAAAGAGATTGATGTGATCCATTGATTTGAAGTTTTAAAGAAAACTTCTTGGATGTTGAAAGGTAACTATTCCTCAACCAGAAAAAATGCTTGTCTCAGGTTATAAGCTCTTTGGAAAAAGGATCATCTTTATTTTTTCTGTATTTTTACCCTACTGAGTACAGCATGGTTCTTCTCCAGGACTGGCACATGAGAGTAGCAGCAGTAAAACACTGCTGTCTTTAAAGATGGCTATAAACACAGAGATATTTATGACCAACCAAAAGACTGTCAATGTATTGAAAGCCCACTTGTAATCTTACAGCAGTTTTGCATTTGTATGAGTTACATGACTTCTGTAGGCTCCTGAAATAAATTAACGTTGTTCAAATGAGAATCATTGCTTGAATCTGCAGACACCTTTAATGTGGCTGCACATTAAATTTGCAGGATTTAAAACTTCCACTTTGTAACCTGGATGCAACTACTGTATCTTTTTAAAGAAAATTCTGTTCAGGTGTAGACCCAGAGGAGCTTATTTTCCTGTCTTTTACATCATGCACTCATTCTGAGAAGGATCCCAAGCTATGTGTGAAATAGTAGAAAACACTATTACTTACCAATGTAAGTTAAAGAAGCCTTAATTAGTCATACTGGTTCCGAGCTTCCAAGGCACAAAATGAGCTCTTGAAATATTTTGGGGATCTTTTTCTATTGAAAGTAAACAGAGGAAAATCAAACAAATGAGAATGGAGGGCAAAAATATAGCCATGAGAAAGATGTGTACATGAAGAAAGGAAAATAGTAATAGAGGGAAGTCAAAATGGTGGCATGTATTTCCTTCAGTAGGGGTAAACCCTGTAAAACTAGGTTTACATTCAGTTTTACCCAGGTTGCTAGTCTTTATGCTATCCTGTCTCTCTGATTGGAAGCTAAAGTTGTGTCTTACAGTGCTTTATATCAGTAGCAAAAAGTAAAAAAACACAGAGAGACTTTCAATATAGTTTAAATATGATCTCTTTGCATCAGCAACATTGAGGAGAGAGTTACACTGATTTAACTGGTGAGTGGATGAACGTGTTGCTTTGATGTAACAAGTTTTATTCCATGAGAATGCTCAAACAATCTGTTCAAGTTATAAGCAATGTGATTATGTATGGTCTGAGCCTAATACAGACCTAACACACTTAACTGTGTGAACAGTAAATACTTTATGAGGGTAAGAAAGTGAAAAAAGTGCTGTTTGCAAGCACAGCCACATGGTATACAGAATTTGATGAGAATGATAATGCAACATCTCCAGATCCCCACAGGATGTGTATTCTTATTATTTCAAGGTCTCTTCCAAATTTATTTGACATTATTTTAAGATTCATATAAAATTCAATGGATTTCGGTCCTTAGCTTGTCATGTAAAATACTGGCTCGATACGGAGTTTATATTCGGAGAGGTGAAATAAAAACCTTCCTATTCCCACACCCTGAATAAGCACTTTCACCCTGTTTAAGATCATTCCAAAAATAACAGGAAGCAAGCAAGTAATAGGTACTATCTGACCTAACATTATAATTGCAGCCCCAGGGAAGGAGGGAATAATGGATTCTTCTATACCCATTTTCGCCATGACTGAATCTTCAAGGAGAAGGGGCATTTCTAACAATAAAGATTCCAAATCTTTAAATAATCTCCTTTTAAAAGCCAACTGATTAAACCATTACTTTAAAATCAATCATTTCTACCAGTTCTATGCAGTATCTACATAGTTGTTTACTATTTACTGTTTCCCTTCTTAACTTGAGGGATAAATGTCTAATGAAAAACAAAGTATGGAGAGGCTTGTATAACCACAGCTCAGCGGATGAGTGGAGAAAAGTAAGCATGTGCTTCAAAATGTAGATCTCAGTTGTCAGAGTGTGCAAATATTAGCTTATAATTACTCTTTATTAGGCTTTCTGCTGGTAGAGTTAGGGATCCTCCGCGGGTCTGGGAAGGCATGAGCGGCAAGGGAAGCCAAACTGCCGTGCTCGTTCTGGGGAACGCGTTGTACATCCATCCATCCATCCATTGTCCATCCATCCTCTGTGAGTATAACCAGTTACAGGTACGTTCCCAAATGTAAGGCTCTTATATTAACAGCATTTGTGCCTTCAGCTGGTGATTTCCTGCTGTTTGTCAGTGACCTTGGCTTAATCCTTAATGACTGCGGTGAGCCTCAGCTCCATGTTACCTGTTTGTAGTTCAGCAGCCTCTCGTGAACTAAACTTAGCCCAGAAAACCAGCACCCAGCCTTTCAAGTGGTGAGGTGGTCAGAGGTAGAACAATTTTGCCATGACTCACTGGCAGGAGAGTCAGACAGGATCGCAGGAAGAAGGAAGGGTCAGACGCTGGCCTTCAAGTGTCTGTCTGTCTGTCTGTCTGTGAAGGGGGGACGGACATGGGTGATCTGCAGGCAGCTGTGTAAGACCATCGTCTTAACGGTGCAATCGTGACTTATGACAGTCCCTTCTGATAAAGGATTATAGCTAAGCCACCATCAATCAAAAAAAAAAGAAATTAGCTATATGCAAGAAACTTGTTGTTTGATTCATGGACGTGAGAATTCACGTAACAATATTTCTCAAAGAGTGTCCCCATTCATTAGTGTAAATTTGTTCTGCTGAGCACCGAGTAGTTGGTTATGCAATTTTTGTGTGATGATTCCTGGGGGATTTGTACACCATCAACAATAAGGGCTCTATGCTCATCAAATACATGGCCTACAGATGATCAGAGAATATGTTTCAGCCCTCACCTCACACTATCTTGCTAAACTTGTCTGGGCTGAGGGAACTTGTTTTTGCTTTTCCCTGTGGGCCTCCCACTAAGAAACAAAAATGAGATTATGTCAGTATTTCCATATCTGCTCTCACAACCCACCTGATTCTGAAAAATCAAAATGTCTTCCCTCAAAAAATCACAAAATGAAATAGCGATCTCCACAAAAGCAGGATAACATTTACGAAAAGATGAATTAAACCTCTGGTCTGTGTGCAAAAGACAAAAAGTAATCTATCAAGAATAATATGTGTGATTCGTTTAACTAGAAATATTGCACTTTATTATGCTTCATTCAACAGCTGGTGAAGACTGTGAGGCCTTTCCTGGTAACACCAGTGAGAGCTGGAAGACAGTATTTTTGGTTTATTTATGACCTGATCCACACACAGGTTCCTG